>NW_026459086.1:0-68886 GCF_021730395.1 Mercenaria mercenaria
CATATCCACTGTCATTTCAAAAGCGAACATCTGGTACCATTTTCACACTTTACGATAGATATAAATGAGAAGACTATCTTTATGAATACCTTTTACACATTTTAAACCAAGTAAGAACCATTTACTGTCTCCATCAGCAATGATAAACAAGCATGTTCAAGCTAATAGAACTGTTTTGAAGCACTAATAAGACATTATTACATCATCTATCAAAGCAAATCTTTTAACCCTTACACTGCTAAATTTCTATAATGAACTTGTCAATCTTTCAATTAGAACAGTACCATTAACTGTTAAAAGGGATGTTTACCAAAACATAATACAGTATTATTAGTACATAATAAGTCAATAAAAACCAAGACAGAGAAATTCAAAGCAAACTATTTACAGATCACGCTTATTTATTTCAAAACAAAGAAATTTATTTTAGAACAAGGCAGTCTGAAAGACAGCTAAATCCCCCGCCACTGCTATGGATAGTGAAAGGGTAAAACCTTTGATTTTAGCTGTGACCTTGACCTTGAACTGACACGGCTGACTTATGAATTCTCATAAATCTGGTATAATAATAATAATTCTGCACAACGTCTTGATGAGGTGATCATTTGACCAAAGTTTCATGAAAATCCTTCAAGGGGTTTAGGAGATACAGAGCTGAAACCTTTGACCTTCAGTTGTGACCTTGACCTTGAGTTGACATGACTGACGCATGAGTTCTTGATGAGGTGATCATTTGACCAAAGTTTGATGAAAATCCTTCAACGGGTTAAGGAGATACAGAGTGGACACCAAATGGAAGGCTCAAACCTTCGACCCTTAGTTGTGACCTTGACCTTGAGCTGGCATGGTTGACTCATAATTTCTGCACATCGTCTTGATAAGGTAATCATTTGACCCAGGTTTTATAAAATTCCTTCAAGGGACTTAGGAGATATAGAGTGGACACGAAATGGAAGGCTCAAACCTTTGACCTTCAGTTGTGACCTTGACCTTGAGCTGACATGGCTGACTCATAAGTTCTGCACATCGCCTTGATGAGGTGATCGTTTGACCCAAGTTTGATGAAAATCCTTCAAAGGGTTAAGAAGATATAGAGCGGACACAAAATGGAAGGTTCAAACCTTTGACCCTAAGTTGTGACCTTGACCTTGAGCCGGCATGACTGACTCATGGGTTCTGCACATCGTCTTGATGAGGTGATCATTTGACCCAAGTTTTATAAAATTCCTTCAAGGGGTTTAAGAGATATAGAGCGGACACAAAATGGAAGGCTCAAACCTTTGACCTTGAGTTGTGACCTTGACCTTGAGCCGGCATGGCTGACTCATGGGTTCTGCACATCGTCTTGATGAGGTGATCATTTGACCCAAGTTTTATAAAATTCCTTCAAGGGGTTTAGGAGATATAGAGCGGACACAAAATGGCAGGCTCAAACCTTTGACCTTGAGTTGTGACCTTGACCTTGAACCGACAAGGCTGACTCATGGGTTCTGCACATCGTCTTGATGAGGTGATCATTTGACCCAAGTTTCATGAAAATCCTTCAAGGGGTTTAGGAGATATGGACCGGACACGAATTTGTTACGGACGGAGGACGGACGGACGGACGGACGGACGGACGGACGGAAGGACGGACGCAGACCATTCCTATAATCCCTCCGCCACGGCGGGGGATTAATAATGAATTGAAACGGATCAGTGATAGGCAGATATATTTTTCAGTTGTTTCATAAAACACCTAAATCATTGTTTTGGTTGCCCACTGTTGTCAGTTTCTTTTTGTCCCTTGGGAGCAGTTTCACTTCTTCCCACATTATACATGATTTCCGTTTTGTAGGAAGGTGTTAGTTCTGTTCTTAAAACTCCTGTTGCCGGATATTCTTATCCATTGTAGATTACAATCAGCATTTCCTTATTTTAGCAATTAAGACATGAATTATTATATAGAAGCATTTTCATCTGTGCAACATCTTTTTTTAAAAAATCATTCAAATTTAAACACAGAATATATAATATATAAAAAGTTAAACAACAGCATTAATCCACTATATATCAATTATTCATATTAGGTATTCTTTCTAGTTCAATAATTTTTACCAAAGTGCTCCCTGTAATCTACAGGTCAAGGGGTCGTTTATAAACATGTGTGAATGGCAATAAATATCCCAGAACCACCAGGTCATGTAACATGATCATTTTCAGCTATAATAGCTTGACCTTAGATAAAGGTCGATCTCCAGGATTCAGGAAATGCTCAAACCAGATTTGCACAGACCGTGTTTTGAGAATAAAAGGGACATAATGATACAAAATTTGTATTGCCTCAGGAGTTATCTCCTGTGAACAAAACATAAGGTCTGAACACAGACTACGAATATACTAGTACTCCGTCTGTAAACTTGTACATTGAAAAATTTCTATATCTATAGATTTTACAGGCTGTAAATATGCCACTTCCGCAGACCTTTTTTTTTTAAACATGCTTATAAATAAAAGCATATGAAAAATACACCAAGCTCTCTCATTGAAAAATGTATCCACCTTTGTAAAAATCAAATTTAAACTACTGGTATATCTATTGTAGTTGCTATATTTTACAGTAACATTATACATGTATGTATATTACATGTACAGTCAAACATAATTATGTTAAAGACCTACTCTGAACAGAGACCACGTGGCTGTAAAGACCACATGTTTTGTTTCCTATTTTAACATTTTTCAGTGTATTTTAACCTGTGAATAAAGACCACCTCCCAATAAAGACCGCATTTTGACTCTCCAAAGGGTGGTCTTTATAGACAGGTTTGTACATGCATGACGAGAAACTGTGTACAGTTTAGCCAATAAGCTAGTCTGTTCTGTTCTCTTATTGAAAAATGTATTCATCTTTCTAAAAGTCAAATTTAAAAAGAAAGCTCACTATCTCGCTTCTTCTATTATTTAATTTTCCGAAGAACTATAATCAATTTGGAGTGGCCTTAAATATCAGACAGACAGACAGACAGATACTTTATTCACCCAAGGTATATGATATACAACATGAGGATATGCAATATGTTTGTTTTTGTTTTTTTTTAACAATGTATTGTTTGTTCCGGTAGCAGTCAACAGAATATAAAAAATGAACTATTAAATTAGCAGTATACACAAGTGTCAAGGGGGAACTCATAGAATTGTATCTCACAACTCATTTACATAGGTGCAAATTACTTGTAATCTTTCTATTCAAGATTATATCTGATCATTTCTGGTTTATTAACACACATATTTAATTATAAACACATGTATACAATGCACTAATAAGCAAAGTTATTTTACTATAATATGGGTAACTATTTCTTGCGCGGAGTAGACGAATGACAAATGTAATTAGGTCTGTGAATGAGGACACATTTACATATGCACGCAAAAAACAGAAAAAGTGATTTTTACATTGCTATATTTAGACTGTAGAGTTAAAACAGGTAAAAGTAGTGCTGCGAATGTCAACAATTGGATTAACTTCTTAAGGTAGGCAATGTTCTTTCTATAAATACTAGCGTCTACTTTCTGAGTTTTGTATGATCGGGTGGTACTTCTTAAAACTTAGCTAATATTACTCTTATTAATTTACAAAAGTCAGCTAATTTAGATTCATCGACGGTCTGCATATCAATGAATGGTAATACCTTTGGTACTTCCTGTTTTGCCAACATTAGCAGTTTATTATCTGTGTAAAACTGTTGTCCTCATTGTTAAATGGATTATCGCTAAACAGGTTCGTTTCCAATACTTATTACATTCACAAATTATGGACTTTAATTGATGATTTTATGTAAATTCTCTACCTGAAGTTTAAACAAGTTGTTTTAATGTTTGACAAACAGTTGTACCTGTTAATTAAGAAAATGCAATTATAGGAAACAACACCGAACGGCAACTGTTAGATAAAATAAATTGCACCAGAAACTGTAAATAAATGACATATTTATTCGAAATATAAACAAAAATATACAAAGATCTATAGAATCGCATTGGAAATATACAAACCTCTCATTGCGCAAGGCAAATGACACATATATTATTCTGCACGTTTGTCTTTACATTTTCACATGCCAAAACAGTAAAAGCGGACTTACATAAAGAGGAGGGTTTTTTTTCTAAGTTCACACTGTCGTCTGCTGTCACTATTTCTTTTTCTGTGATAAAAAAGAAAACAGAACTGAATTACTATGTCTAAAATATGGATTTAGTTAACGTAATAATAACACATTTAATGTAATATTAATAGAACCTGCACATTCATTCATTACTATTCAATCCATGTACATGTTCTTAAACGATATCTATGTTTGTCATTTTATCTTCGTATTTTACAAGATGCATAAAACGATGAAAGAAATTAAACTGTAAGTAGAAAAAAGCAAGTGTTACACAAAATGAATATAAGAGATAAATAACAAAATAATTCTTTAGAATGATATGTTGTTAATGAAATAACGAACGAAGACATAAGGCTCTGCACATCCAGAACAAGACACTCGAGACTATAACAACAACAACAACAACAACAAAACCCCATCCAAACAACCAAAGGGGAAATAAACGAAGACACAAGTCCAAACTGTGAATGAAACAGAACGAATATACCCGAATAAACATTCTCGAACACCGATACATAACACTCGCATACACTCCGTAGAAACAATATATGACAAAAACAACAGCAACAAGAGCTGTCCGTAAGACAGCCAAGCTCGACTATTCGAAATATTGTCCCAGAAGCAGGAAAATATTACCCACAAAGGTTAAATATCAAAAGAGTTTTAAGTTCAAAAGTGGACATAATTTGACCAAAATACATATCAGTTATGAGACTTGCTGCTATCAACTAGTTTTATAACCCCGAAGGCACATGTGAAGTTTCAATTCAATATCTGCATTAGTTTTGGAGATAGAAACTCGCATGTAAAACTTTAACCAGAATATTCCAAGTCCAAAAGGGGGCATAATTTGCCCAAAATATATGCCAGAGTTATGGGACTTGACCCGGTGAGGTTGGTAATTGATCTAGAAAAAGAAAAAAATACGATTCAAATCTATATGCCTTTTAGTTTTTAGTAATAGCTGTATGTACTTGCACGCAAAACTTTAACCAGAATTTTCTAATTCCAAAAAGGGGAATAATTTGCTCAAAATACATGTCAGAGTTATGGGACTTGATCCAGTGAGGTTGGTAATTGATGTAGAAAAAGATAAAAATAAGTTTCAAATTTATATGCCTTTTAGTAATAGCTGTATGTACTTGCACGCAAAACTTTAACCAGAATTTGCTAAGTCCAAAAGGGGGCATAATTTAGCCAAAATGAAGGTCAGAGTTATGGGACTTGCTGCTATCGACTAATTTTATAACCCCGAAGACACATGTGAAGTTTCATTTTAATGTCTGCATTAGTTTTGGAGATAGTAACTTGCATGTAAAACTTTAACCAGAATTTATAAAGGCCTATCCTGTGTTCATGTTTAATTTCGAGTTCTGAAATTTAAAACAAGCAATCTATAAAATACTTGAAGCAAAGAAGCTGGTGTTCATTGTTTTTTTTTTCGCAAGGGCTCTCCACAGTTAAATTTCTGCCCGGCATTCTCCTGGCCGGCGTGAGTGATATATGTTCCTCAAACCAACTGCGTAAAGAAATGTATAAGACATCTACAAATGAAACACAACTGTGTCAGACAGAAAAATATAGAAATTTATTTTATACCTATATAAATTCTGTAAAAAATCGGCTTTTATTTCACAATTAAATATGAACAGACAGACAAAAATTCCGTATTGTACCTTTTAAAGTCCGTATTGTACATTCCGTATTGTATGCTGCCGGACTATTTTCATTAATATGCATGACCCGACACATTTCTATAAATAGCGCACATAAAACTTCACTAAGTTCCATTTAATATTGATAAACATTGCAGATTTCGTTCAAGAACAAACAAGAATCAAAATGGTAAAGGTATATAATAAAGGGGTCATTATAACAGCAGCTAGATCTGGGACTTTGTATTCGGCTCTCGTGGATTTTGCAAGGTCGGATCACACTCGGCGCTTGCGAATACTGCATCCCAGATCAAGCTACTGTTATAATAACCCTATTATACCACAGGCGCTTGAAGCTCTATCAACAAATATATGCATTACCATATCCCACCCACCTGATATACTATGAAATAGTACGATCTCTTCAAGAGATCTAACCTGCACATATATTTCGTTGATAGAGCTTCAAGCACCTGTGATTATACACACCTTTTTACGTTCTGGATCTGCCACTTTCATCTGTTGCTTTCATCTGCTGCTTTAATCTGTTACTTTAAACAACTATAACTCTAAATGTGATCATCTGTTACCCTCATCTGTTGCAATGTATAATTTCCTGTCACCTTCATGAATGATCAAATGTTACTATTCATCTGTTACCTTCATGGATGGTTAACTGCAACTGACACCTTTAGTCTGTTTCCTTCATTGGTAATTTTCTGTTATCTATACCACTTTTTATCTGCCACATTAATTGCTGATCATAGTTACGTGAATTTGTTATCATCTATTACCTCAAACTGTGACCTTCTAATACCTCAATCTTTAACCTTCTCAATCCTTGACCTTCTGTTACCTTAATATGTGACATTCTCAATCTTTGACATTCTGATACCTTAATACTTGACCTTCTGTTACCTTAATCTGTGATCTTCTGTTACCTCAATATGTAACCTTCTGTTATCTCAATCTGTGACCTTCTTAATCTTTGACTTTCTGTTACCTTAATATGTGACCTTCTGTTGCCTAAATCTGTGACATTCTGTTACCTCAATCTGTGATTTTCTGTTACCTTAATCTGTGACCTTCTCAATCCTTGCCCTTCTATTACCTTAATCTGAGAACCTCTGTTACTTCAGTCTGTGACCTTCTGTTACCTTAATCTGCGATTTTCTCTTACCTTAATCTGTGCTTTTCTGTTACCTTAATTTGTAGTTTTCTGTTACCTTAATCTGTAGTTTCTGTTACCTTCATCTGTGGTTTTCTGCATCCTTGATCTCTTATTCAAGTAACTTCAATCTGAGAATTCTATTACCTTAATCTTTGATATTCTGTTATAACTGCTACCATCTGTTACGCACGCCTAACTGCTACCATCTGTTACACACGCCTGACTGCTACTATCTGTTACGAACGCCTGACTGCTACCATCTGTTACGCACGCCTGTGACCATCTGTTACGCACGCCTAACTGCTACCATCTGTTACACACGCCTGACTGCTACCATCTGTTACGCACGCCTGTGATCATCTGTTACAATAATCCGAGATCTTGTGCTGCCGAATTTTGTGTCTTCATTTTTGAAAACAAAATAACCTGAAAAGGAAGCAGTGTCTTACATTACCAATGCTTTACTTGTTAATAAAACGTTCGAAGTTCGATAGTGCATTTATATTGTACACAAACTTAAACTGTCAGAGCCATAAAGGTGGCGGGAGGAGGGGGGGGGGGGGGGGGGGGGAAATAAACAAGCTTTCAGGCGTACTCGACTAATCCGATGCTAGTAAGCACAACAGGCCATACTTAAATAAACAAAATTAAAGCTTTCAGGCGCACTCAACTACTTCAATGCTAGATAGCACAACAGGCCATACTTAAATAAACAAGGGCTTTCAGGCGCACTCGACTTATCCGATACTAGATAGCACAACAGGCCATACTTAAATAAACAAGGGCTTTCAGGCGCACTCGACTAATCCGATGCTAGATAACACAACAGGACATACTTAAATACACAAGAGCTTTCAGGCGCACTCGACTTATCCGATGCTAGATAGCACAACAGGCCATACTTAAATAAACAAGGGCTTTCAGGCGCACTCGACTAATCCGATGCTAGATAACACAACAGGCCATACTTAAATACACAAGAGCTTTCAGGCGCACTCAACTAATCCGATGCTAGATAGCACGACAGGCCATACTTAGATAAACAAGAGCTTTCAGGCGCACTCGACTTATCCGATGCTAGATAGCACAACAGGCCATATTTAAATAAACAAGTGCTTCCAGGCGCACTCAACTAATCCGATGCTAAAATATCTTATTTTTTCTAAGTTAAAAGAGCAATAATTCTGACAAAATGCAAGAGAGAGGGTTATGGATCTTTACCTACCCACAGGTTTAAAGTTTCAAAGCTACTCCTTTAATGTTTGAGAAACAGTGGACTAAACCAAAAACCTTTACCAACATCGTCAAAATTATGCTTGAATATGTACTGCTAGCATTCCAATGCAGTCTTTTAGATGTATATAAACAGTGTGTTTTTTTGTTGTTGTTTTGTTGTTGTTATTTTTTCACGATTTTTGGAACTTTTTTTCGATGTTTTCAATACATGTTAATAAAATCAGATAGACTGATAAACAATATGATTTAAAGTAGTGTTCTCGATAAGCATCCGTACTCCTAATGTGTCCGTACTCAAAATAACTCGAATGTAACGTTATTATTCTTGAAATTGACCTTCTGTTTACCAAATGTTGAAGTTATATGAATATTTTTTGGTAATTTCGTGTTTGTAATAACGGGAGATAAAAAAATCGTGTAAAACGCTTCAGTATGTGCTTTTAGTAATATTGTTGATTTTTGGGCCCTGGTTATGGATATTTTAAACTTGTTTACCGTTTCCAAGAACAAGAGAATGGTAACGAAAAATGTACCGGAATCGTGAAGTCATCACATATGAAAACAATACATGTAGTCGTCGGATAATGTTTTTTTTATGCAAGAATAGCGACAATACACGTTTGTTTTGTGTATTAACGTCTGCAGAAGCCCTTGGGATATGTTTGTGACCTCGACCTTCGGTCTCGGTCACAAACAATCCCGCGGGCTTCTGCAGACGTTAACACACACAAAAAACGTGTATTATCCCTATATTTACACTCTTTTAGATAACAAAACAAAATTTGCAGACCAGCACAGAATGGGATATGTCTGGTTTTTCCTAAGCTGATTTTTATTTATACCACAGTCATAGTTCACATTTGGTAACAAAATGTAGATATATTGTGTTTGGAACTTCCATGGCTACTTCAAAGACTCCCGTGTCTTTTATACCAAAAGCATTATGTTGAGATAAGGCATGTTGTTGTTTTTTTTGACGGATTCTGAAGTTGTTTTCAACCGAAGTAGCGGTATTCTAGGGTATGAAGAAATAATGATTAAAACATGTTAATATGTATATACATGTATTACAAACTGAGTTAGACCAGTCTACTATCTCAAGCATGTAATTGGTCAATTCTGAGCTTCATTTCGAGATTGACCAATGACAAATCTACATTGCAAGACTGGTCGCCTAATTTAGTTTCAATAGAAACCGAGAGTGTTGCATTCTGTATTTACACACATTATTATTATTATTTTCGTGTAGTTCTATGATGAATGCTCATGTACTATTAGTAGCGGAACATATAATGTATATGTTACGCGCATATAGCCAATCTGCGCATTTGGTAAATCGCGCAGCGCAAATAACCAATTTGTTATCTGCGCAACGATTTGTAAATCGGGCAACCTTATATATTTCTTATATGCGCAGGGTAACTGTCTTGCGCGTTTGGTAAATGAGTCTGCGCTTTTAACATATGGATGATATCTCCCGATAAAATTGAATATCATTAGAGGGTTAGACTTGTAGGCCTACATAAAACAGTTTAATTTTAAAACTGATGGTGATCAGGCACGCGTAAAGGTGTGAATTGACTGTGCTTAATTTGTAAAGAACAAGAAAAACATTTTTTTAAGTAAATGAGCGTATTTATGCGGTAATTTCAATGAGATGCTCACGTCCCTGGTAGTTTATGGACTAAAAATTTCTGTTGACGACGGTATTAAGAGTCATTTGTCATAGGTGTTAAAAAACTTTAAAATGATACAAAATATCCAAAGTATATTTCATAACACAAGTTTTTTCATTTATTTTTTTTTTTTTTTTTTTAACTTTTAAACGCCGTAGCCTGTGCGGGATGTCGATCCAGCGCTAATATCAAATCCTGAAATGACACCGATATTTCAAATATATATTGATTATTCCTTACAGATCGTATTGATATTTTTTAATGTTTTGTAGTACAAAAGAGTAATTTTCGCCAGAACGTGAACGAAATTTTGTTGCTGCGCAAGATGTATCCTGCGCTAATAGAAAATCTGGAAATTACTCTGATAACATGAATAACTGCCATAAACCATGCTAACTTTTACATTGTTTAACAATTACAGATTGATATTGCAAATCTAGGTTTTAAAAATGTGTCATAAATTTATTTCAAGATCAGTAAATTCATGGGAGTCGGTCACCAGGTTTCAATATCTGCAGTATGATACAATATGCAATAAAGCTCAAACATGCGTGAAGGTGTGATTTCCTTTAGATAGACACATCGTCCTCTCTATTCTTTTTATAACTAAAGTATTTTTATTTCATTCGATCACACGCAGTCATTTTATACCGGATAAAGAACATAAAGGAGACTTACATAAAAGACTGAATTGCCACACACTTACCACAATTCACCATATCGCTTTTTTCATCATATTGAAAAAGCGCAATTCTTTTTTACCAACGTGAGCGTATCTCTTGACATGGCCAAGATTAAAAACAAAACAAAAATAAGTAGAATTAAAAGACGATTCTTGCAGATCTTTTATACTTATATCAATTTTTAATGTTTTATAGTGAGACAGGTAGAATAACTAATAAGTTTCGTGAAAATGTGAACGAAATTTTACATTTTGTAGGTGCGCAAGATGTGTGTCCTGCGTTAATAGAACTCTGAAAATTACTCCAATAACTTGAATATCTTTTATAAACCATTTTAACTTTTACTTCGTTTTTTCGATTACAATCTAAAAATGTAGCCTTTGAAAATCTGAATATAATGTTTCATCCGTAGGCTACGCGGGATGTTGTTCCTGCGCTAATAGCAAATTATGAACTGACGCTGATATTTCAAACATATTTCAATTCTAAAAGATACTATTTATGTAACTTCATAAAACTGTTTTGGGAGTAGAAAAAAATAGAAAGAAGCGTGATTTCCGTCATAACGAGAACGAAATATTACATTTATTATCTGCACAAGATGTGTTTGCCCTGCGCTAATAAAAAATCTGGAAATAATCCTGATAACTTGGATATCTTTCATAAACAATGCTAACTTTATCATTGTTTTGTGATTACAGGCTGAAATTGTAGCTTTTGCCAAATGAATATTTTGTTACATCTGTATCCTGCGCGGGATATCGGCTCTGCGCTAATAAAAAATCTGGAAATAATCCTGATAACTTGGACATCTTTCATAAACCATGCTAAATTTAATTCTGTTTTATAGTTACAGACTAAAGTTGTAGCTTTTGCAAAGACAAATGTAATTTTAATTCTGTAACCTGCGCGGTTATGACAGAAATCACTCTTTTTCTATTCATTTTTTTTTACAGTATTCATTTGAAAGTTACATTAATAGTATGTTTTATGAATGAAATATATTTGAAATACAGTGTAATTTCAAACTTTGCTATTAGCGCAGGACCGACCTCCCACGCAAGTTACAGGTGTAATATTATAGATCCATTTAGAAAAATTATAGTTTAAGTTTGTAATCGTAAGTCAAAGTAAAAGTTAATATGATTTATAAAAGATATTCAAGTTATCAGAGTAATTTCCAGATTTATTATTAGCGCAGACACATATCTTGCGCAGATAAAAATGTAATATTTCGTTCTCGTTATGACAGAAATCACTCTTTTTCTAATCATTTTTTTTACAGTATTCATTTGAAAGTTACATTAATAGTATGTTTTATGAATGAAATATATTTGAAATACAGTGTAATATCAAACTTTGCTATTAGCGCAGGACCGACCTCCCACGCAAGTTACAGGTGTAACATTATAGATCCGTTTAGATTTGTAAAAAAGACTATAGTTTTAGTCTGTAATCGTAAATCTAAGTAAAAGTTAATATGATTTATAAAAGATAATTAAATTATCAGAGTAATTTCCAGATTTTCATTTAGCGCAGGGCACCGAACACATATCTTGTGCAGCTACAAAATATAAAATTTCGTTTACGTTTTGATGAAAATTAGGCCTACTCTTTATTCAATCGATTTTATACTATAAAATAATAATAATAATATAGATAAGATCTGTAAGAATTTTCTTTTAATTCTGTGACTTTTTTATTTCATCTTTTACCTTAGACATGTTGAGAGATATGCTCCCGTTGGTAAAAAGAATATTATTGTGAAATTTCAAGATATTTCAATATAATAAAAACGATATTTTGCTAAGTGTGTGCTCGGGTGAAGTAGAAAATTATAAAAATATCCTAAAACATACCAGAGGACGACGTGTGCAAGCTGGAGGAAATCACACCTTCACGCATGTTTGGGTTTTATTGCATCTTGTATAAGATCGGAGGTATTGAAACCTGGTGACCGACTGCCGTGAATTTACTGATGTAGAAACAAATTTATGACACATAATTTAAGTAGCAAGATATTCAGCATTTGACATCTATATTTATTAATAAATTGACCAACTGCATGATTTACCAAATACGAAATGCAAATTTCTGATATATAAAGTTACATTTGTTATTTGCGCTGCGCATTTGGTAAATCGCGCAGATTAAGTTTATCCTGCGCAACGATTGGTAAATCGTTGCGCATATAACCAACGTACAAAAATTTGTTATATGCGCTGCGCGTTTGGTAAATAGCGCAGATTGGTTATTTGCGCTCAACATATACACGAACGGTTAAATATTCCAATGTTGACATATTCGCGCGCCTTAACTCTTCTGTAAATATCTAACTTATTCGAGTAATTGGGATGGGTTATATATGTTTAAAGTTTTTTATGATTGCTACATAAATGCGACATCCAATGTCCTAACACTTTGATATATCCGCGGGGAAAACCTTATAAAAGGAAGAAAAATGGACTGAAAGCGATCACAATTAACTCCATTTAAGCATTCAGGTGAGTCACAATGGAAAACATTAATGTCACTAATTTTTGCTCTTTTATGAATACCATTGTAAATAAACAAAGTTTACCTGTTAGACGTTAACATCGTTGATCTGTGTTAAATGGGTAAAAGTGAACCAGGACAAGCCATGGACCATCATCATCGCTATCATCACCATTATCATCATCACCACCATCGTTATTATGCACAATGATCATGTCTTTCAACATTACTGAAAATGAGAAAACAATGAGCAGGTTTAAAATAACATTATCTTCAGTTGTTCTTTCAGATATTTTACTGCGCCTTAAAATTCAGTTCACCTATTTTTCATAGAAATGAAATTCTCAGAAGAAATTCATACGTTGGAGTAAGAATTTGGTAATACTTTATAAACACAGAACTTTTTGTATATAAGACTCAAAAGTCAACAATGTAAAGATATCAGAATATATCATAGTTGTCGAGTTATCATGCTGATACTGTAAATTTTCAGCGCATCAGGAAATGTAGACCTCAGTAGACAACTGTTACTGTTAGGTAGCAATCTCATAATATGTTACTTAAAAAGGAAAAAAAGTTTGATATTGTAAATTTCATCCGAATAAATCTCCAAGATCTACACATGGCAAATATTTTTTACCTTTAGATGTTCTACAGTCTGCCAGCTGTACCAGCAGAAGTAACCATTTCAGAGCTGCGGCCCCCGGAGTGACGACTGACTGAGACAAATCTCACTGGATGTCCTCAATATTTTGGCCAGTATCATCCACCATACAGCGATCTTGTCTTTGACCTGCAAATTAGAGATCTGATAATAAGTCTGTTATCATGCCTTTTTATTTAGCTTTGCTGGCTAGTCCAGTTTCTAAAAGTGTTTTATTGTTGACTTCTATCTAAAAATTTGTGGAGTGAGAAACCATGCACCAAAATAGAAACAACTAGAGCTATCACTAAAGGTGATGAATGTACCCCCCGCATGTACTGACACAGTACATTGCAATTTGACGCACACAAGATTGCATAATTATGTGGGCTGTATGTATATAGACTGTATGTATACAGTATAGTAACAAAAAACAAAGTCCCATAACTATGCAGAATATTTATCTAAAAGAATGTTACATGCACCATGCAAAACTAGGGTTGGTACTGATCACTCGTGTGAAGTTTCATAAAATTGTGTGTAAGGGTTTGGTAGATTAGGCACGCACAAAATTGCATATGCAGACTGTATGTACATAGTATGTTAACAAGAAACAAAGTCCCATAACTCTGCAATTTTTGTCGCTGAAAGAACCTAACATGCCCCATGCACAACTACTGTTGTTACTGATCACTTGTGTGAAGTTTCATTAAATTGTGTCAAGGGGATGAGGAGAGATGGTGTGCACAATATTGTGTCTACGTATATAGTATAGTAACAAAAAAAAAAAAGTCCCATAACTCTGCAAATTTTTTTTCTGAAAGAACCTAATATGCCCCATGCACAACTACTGTTGTTACTGATCACTTGTGTGAAGTTTCATTAAATTGTGTCAAGGGGATGAGGCGTTTGATAAGGTTAATCACCTAAAGTTACTATATAAGCTGCACCAACATGGCATCCAGGACTGTACACTACAGTGGGTCAAATCATTTCTCATCGGTCGCCGTCAGTCCGTCTTAGTCAATGGTGATAAGTCGGATGAGGTCCCGGTCACATCTGGTGTCCCACAGGGCTCTGTCCTCGGCCCTCTTCTCTTTCTGCTATACATAAACGACCTGCCTGAAAATATTGTTTCACAGGTCCGGTTATTTGCTGATGATACTGCTGTTTATATCACAGTCAACAATGTTACACAACAACATACTCTGCAAGAGGACTTAACCAGGTTACAAAAATGGGAACACACATGGGACATGGAATTCAACCCATCCAAATGTACAGTGATTAATATTTCCAAGTCTAAACACCCTTACAAATCCACTTACACACTACATGGGCAGACTCTAGCAACTGTGAGTGATGCAAAATACCTTGGTGTTAGCATCACTTCAGATCTAAACTGGAACAAACACATAAACCAGGTCACTTCAACAGCTAGTTAAACACTTAACTTCATTAAGCGCAATATTCCCTCCAAACAGCAAAATATTAGGGAATTTGCCTACAAAACCCTTGTTAGACCACAACTAGAGTACTGCAGCTCAGTGTGGAGTCCACATACACAGCTCAACATACATAAAATTGAGATGGTCCAACGCAGGGCCGCTCGATGGGTCACCAGTGACTATTCAAATTACAGCAGTGTCACACACATGTTAAAGCAATTGGGGTGGCGTTCCCTTGAAAACAGAAGAAATGATGCCAGGCTACTGATGTTTTACAAGATTGTCCATGGACTGGTTGCAGTGCCAATGCCATCTTATATTTTACCTCCTACCCGGCTCACTAGACACATGCATTCCCTATCTTTCCGGCAAATTCAAACACCCTGTAATTATTACAAGTTCTCTTTCTACCCGGCTACCATCATTCTCTGGAATTCTTTGCCGGCTGACTTTGCTCAGGCACCTACCCTGGACCAGTTCAGGCAAGGGGTAACCAAACTGGGCCAGGACTTCTGAGTGACCAGGCTGTTTTTAATCCTTTTACTGTACATTTCGCCTTTTTATTAGCACTATCAGCTTTGTCTCAAATTCTCACAAATACTTTATGTATTACTTTATGTCTCCTGTACATTCCTGCTTTTAAACTCTTATGCACTGACGCGCACCTGCATAAAATACTCGCAAGGGTGTCATGCAGTATTTATAGATAGATAGATAGATAGATAGAGATGGTGCGCACAAGATTGTGTTTATGTATATAGTATAGTAACAAAAAAACAAAGTCCCATAACTCTGCAAATTTTTTTTTCTAAAAGAACCTAACATGCCCCATGCACAACTACTGTTGGTACTGATCACTTGTGTGAAGTTTCATTAAATTCTGTCAAGGGGATAAGGAGGGGTAGTGCGCACAAGATTGCGTCTACGGACAGACAGACAGACGGACAGACAGACAGACAACCTGAAACCAGTATATCCCCCCCTTACAACTTTGTTGTCGGGGGTTACAAAAATACATATGTAGACAGAAAGAGAGATAAAAAGAGAGAAACTGACGGCACAAGCAATAGATTAAATGAAAAGAAGACTTAATGAACAATAAACAAAGAAGATAAAAACTGTGCAAACCTTTTTATACTTGTCCATATTGGTACTCTATCACTAACATTATACATGTAGACCAGAGAAAGTCCCACGGTAAGTGGACCAAATTGTGAACGCCATTAGCCCCAAGCTACATCTGCATGAATGGCACGTTGATTAATTTACAAAGGGTGAGCACAATCTCAATTTCATATGTGCAGAAGGATGAATCGCTTACTTTTTTCACGCAGAAATGCTACAATGCTCAAGTGACGGTTCACTGAGTCGCAAAATTTTGTTATTATGTCTCCCACCACACAGTCTGTGTCTCTGTGTGTGTGTCTGTCACAAAGCTTGTCCTCACTCTAAGTCAAACATTTCTTGGCCATCTTCGATAACTAGCCAAATCGGTCCAGGCGTCTTGGATTTATGGCCTTTGAATTACCAATAATCGGCCTTTTTACTCTCGTCCGCACTCTAATTCCAACATTTCTTATCCAGTTCTCACCAAACTTGAACAAAATGTGTTTGACTATGAGACCTCAGCCAAGTTTAATAACTAGCCAAATCGTCCAGGCATTTTGGTGTTACAGCCCTTGAATTATAGAAAAGTCTGCATATTTACTCTTGTCCGCACTCTAATTCGAACATTTCCTATCCGATCTTCACCAAACTTGAACAAAATATGTTTGACCATGAGACCTCGGCCAAGTTCAATAACTATCCAAATTTGTCCAGGCATTTTGGAGTTACGGCCCTTGAATTACTGAAAAATCTGCCTTTTTTCACTTGTCCGCTCTCTAAGTCGAACATTTCTCATCCGAACTTCACCAAACTTGAACAAAATGTGTTTGGCCATAAGACCTTAGCCAAGTTCGATAACTAGCCAAATCCGCCCAGGCTTTTTTTTTGATTTATGGCCCCCTTGAATTACTGATCGGATCCACTTGTCCAGACCATCTAATTGGATCCACTCATCTAATAGATTCTGGAAAGTAGATCCCTCGGAAGCACCGAGAACAAGACAAATAATGAAAATTGCAGACTCGGTTTTATTGAGTCTGGTCATGGGCAGTAATGGAAAAAGCAACACTGCCCACTCCCCCTAGCACCGGCTTAAGCAGTATTCAATCTTCAAATCTAAATGAGTTGAAATCAATGATCCCGAAGGACCAGAAAATATAACAACACTGAGATGAAGTCGGGGCGACTTTTTACGGCCACCACACAGCACTTAACACCCCCTGTTGTGAAGTAAATAAATTCTGGAAAGTAGATCCCTCGGAAGCACCGAGAACAAGGCAAATTTTGAAAATTGCAGGCTCGGTTTTATTGAGTCTGTTCAAGGACAGTAATGGAAAAAGCAACACTGCCCACGCCCCCTAGCACCGGCTTAAGCAGTATTCAATTTTCAAATCTAAATGAGTTGAAATCAATGATCCCGAAGGACCAGAAAACATAACAACACTGAGATGAAGTCGGGGCGACTTTTTACGGCCGCTACACAGCACTTAACACCCGCTGTTGTGAAGTAAATAAATTCTGGAAAGTAGATCTCTCGGAAGCACCGAGAACAAGGCAAATAGTGAAAATTGCAGGCTCGGTTTTATTGAGTCTCTTCATGGGCAGTAATGGAAAAAGCAACACTGCCCACGCCCCCTAGCACCGGCTTAAGCAGTATTCAATCTTCAAATCTAAATGAGTTGAAATCAATGATCCCGAAGGACCAGAAAATATAACAATATAACTGAAAATATATATAATAAGCCATCTAGAGATACTAGGCATTTTTCATAGGGGCGGTTGTGGGAGACATGCGCTTTTCTCAAAAGCATCATTCTCTAGTTTATGTTGTTGTTTCTTTGTTGGGTTTTCAATGAAACCTAATCAATTTCAGTCAGATAACCACTTACCAGCTGATGAAATAAGACCCTCCCGGGACACGTGCAGGTACTTGTAAAGCAATTACCTTTCTTTGACCAGTCTTTCAGGTTCTAAACATTCATCGTGCAGCCTTTTTAATTAATTTGTTCAGTATTATGTATAACATTATACTGGTCAAGAGCTGTACATAGCTTGTACAGAATGCTTAATTGATTCTATTGATTTGTCACCACGAAAAACACAGTTATTATTCGTCTTTCTCTTATTTAACACAAGTGCTAGAATACCATACGGAGAGTACATAATTTGGCAAAGACACGGATACATACAATAACTAGGAAGAGAAATAGACCTACCTATAAATCTCAAAATATTGGTAGACATTGGAAATACATACTTTACTTTCTTTTTACCAAACAGCTTACTTTATAACATGTCAAACCTAGTTTGCTCTGCCGGCAGCTGCCATAAAATATTGACGACTTCGTCGTTTACTAAAGCATGCTTTCATGGATATGTTTTTAAAATATAAAGCTAAAATTTGTATATGATATTAATAATGATTTTGGTATGAAATACATATATGTGTTGGAAGTACGCATGGAACCCCAAACACTTAGAACACGTAGATCTACATGAATTTAGTTACAAAATATGAACCAGGTATAAAATAAAAATCATCTTAGGAAAACCAGACATATCTAGACTCATTACGTGACGGCCTACAATCTATTTTTGGGGCCTCCGCGGCCGAGTGGTTAATGTCGCTGACTTCAAATCACTTGCCCCTTATCGATGTGGGTTCGATCCTCACTTGTGGCGTTGAATTCTTCATGTAAGGAAGCCACCCAACTGGCTTACGGAAGGTCGTTGATTCTTCCCATGTTCCCGCTGATCCCGAAGGACCAGAAAATATACACTACCGGGTGCGTCAATATTAGCGTTTCCATCACGTGTATCAGTCACGTGACCATGGCTTGACTTCCATTAGTAGTCATGTGCATCTCCTCAGATCTTTTTCAGCACAAGAGCTATGTTTAACATGTTATAAAGTAGTAAAATATATCTCCGATATCGACCTAGAATCAGAGCAGACGATGTAATGAGAAACAAGAAATATCTTTAAAAATGATGGTCGGCGAATTGTAATAAGGAAAGAAGTTTATGAATTTTTCATCTAACATTCATCTTTCATCTAACATTTTTCAAATTGCAAAACTAAACAACGCACTTTAACAATTTAAATGGTTTTCTTTTAATTTTTCGCAAAGGTTTCGTAGGGTTGCAATTTGGTTTCATTTATCCTTAGAGGAATAGTTACAGCAGTAGTTTGATTAAGATTCATGAAGCGGTTCATGAGAAGAGGTCATTAAACGTGTTTATATTTTTAGCAAAATTGGTCCCTATTCCCATTTGTAACAAAATAGCAGGAGACCTTACGATATTGTTACACATCGAGTTTGATAAAAATCCATTACATTTTAGTGGTTAATGCGAAGAAAGGCATATCTACTTTTAGCTATAGTGGTCCCTAATAGGGCCCAAGTTCCTATATAAATAAATTTGGAAGAGGACCTTATAATGATGCTCCAGACCAAGTATGGCAAAGATCCACCAAGCTGTTCATGAGACGCTGTATAAAGGCATTTCTAGTTTTAGCTCTAGCAGCCCCTAAAAGGGGTCAAATGTCCCAGCTGAACAAAGTTGGCTGCGGGCCTAATAAAGATGCTACAAATCAAGTTTGATTAGAATACATGAGAAAAAATCAATTAAA
This sequence comes from Mercenaria mercenaria, assembly GCF_021730395.1. Lineage (NCBI taxonomy): Eukaryota > Metazoa > Mollusca > Bivalvia > Venerida > Veneridae > Mercenaria > Mercenaria mercenaria. The sequence continues at coordinate 19,895 of NW_026459086.1, forward strand.
GGATTTTTTTTATTTATTATTTTTATTTATTTCTAAAATAGGCCAACTGATCCCGCTTTAACAAATGCATATTCGCTATTCATGAATCTTTGGACAATGGCGTCACACCTATAAAAAAGTGAAGGTCAAGCAAAACATACAATTGTAATTATTTCAATATTTCTGTTTCACAAGCAAAGTTTAACCATAGTCATATCACACAGATAAACTGTATGCAGCGTACCTTCATTTCAGTGTGATGATATTCAGTCATTATATAGCATATATATAATGAAACAGATTTCAACTGAGTTCAATATTTGCATACCATACTAAAGAAAAATATTCTTATATAATAAATCAGTTAAATAATTTATAACAAATATATCAAAGCAAACAAGTACTCATTTTAATATGCAATCTGAATAAGTCACAAAAGCAAGAAACCTTTTCATATACAGACGACAATGTAACAAGGAAAATCTTTTAAAAAGCACTTCTACATAAAAGACTCTTATCACACCCTTATTCATGTGATAAGCAGACCGTATTCAGCTCTTTCTTTAATTTGATATATGTTGGTATTTGAACAGGTTTTTATCATAGTTATTAAACTTACTTATCATTTTGAGATATATCAATATTCTTGCTAAATATACTGAGCCAAATTTGCTTTAAAACTGTGAACAGCGTCGTTTAGGATAAACGCTTTGTCTACATTTCACTCAGCGTAGCACAATCAACAGAGTGAAAGAAATTAACACTCTGGTCCAATCAGACAGAGTGCCGCATAAATCTTCCATTTTGATAAATTATCTATAATGCGTTATCAAGTAGTTTGATTTGCAAACTGAAGTCACGTGGCATAGGTAACGAAAAAGAATTTAGACGGCGTCGCCGAAAAATAGAGGGTAAGTCAATGTCTGTGCCCCTGAAAAAATGAGAACAATAGAGTAGATCAACGCAGCTTAAACAAAGACACTGGTGACGGACTCTCTTAGGTACGACTTAATCAGTAGCAGACGGTGTTTTCTAAACCATGTTTATTCTACAGTAACTACAAAATCATTGTGTACACAAATGCGCTCTGGTGTTCCCAAACTGTGCATACCATTTAAGAAAGATAAAACAAACAAAAAAGTCATTGTGGTCCTACTGCTCGTACGGTTATCAGACTATTGTCCAGGTAATCAGATATCTAACAGTTCAGCTCCATTATAATTTATGTTTGCTGTGTGTCAAGTTTTTATTTTATAATTGTAAGTTGAAGCATATTTCGAAGAATTACTAAATTGTGGTGATAAATTAGTAAATCAAAAGAATTATCAAGCGTAAATTAGAAGGATATGAAAATAGTATCGTAGAATCAGACGACTACAGGCAATGCACATCGTACAGTATCAGAACTTACTGCAGCCACAACACACAGAAATGTTCAACTCTAAGAATTCAACACATCAAAAGTTTAACTCCAAGATGATTCTCAAAGAAATCAGATCTCCAAGATTATAAATTTGCTCAACTCCAAAGACTATCAATGTTTGCCAGGTTTTAAGTTATATATTATAGCGTCTAGAAAAATAACAAACAAATCTACAGTTGGCAGCGGGCTACATCAATAACAAATAATATATATTTTGACGTAATCAATGCTACTTTCCATGTTCCCCAGTCTATTGTACATATAATATTTGAGTAAATGTTTTCTTGACAAAACGGTATGTATCAGATAAATAAGACTTTAATTAATAAGAATAGCCATTGTGTCGACTTTCACAAAACAAAAACACAATTTTCAGATTTATATAGAATAATGTTTTGACACATAAGGATCATGGGTCCCTTCTCTTATTCTTAACTATAAGCAAGAAGACATAATTTTAAAAGTATTTCCATGTAGCTACATGTAGGTTGAAAGTATAGAAATTCAACACGATATCACATAATACACCAACTTTCACAATACTTGGACCACGGGTGGTATAATTCTACACATTTGTGCAAAATCAACTTCTAGGTTAGCCGACCCTAAAAATAAAACATATTGATGTCACGACTTAATCATGACACCAATACATCAAAAGTGTTGTAACCCCACTTCTTTAATTCAGGGGCTGTTGCCTTTAAATTCCGCTAACTTGTTAAGAAAAGTTTCTACAAACGACCGACCCCGCTAAAACAGCAGTTGAAGTCAGTGGGATCCACCAAACGGGAAACTGGACCTATTTACCCCAAAATCCTGCTGTTGTTACTTCCGCACAGTTTTCAGATAAAAAAGGAACTGTACACATGAAAATCGTGTTATGAATGTTTTGACAGTATAGGACTTTTTCTCTTGTTTTTTTTCAGAAGATATATATTGAACTTCAGCAAGTCACTAAAGAGAAGCGCTGGCCGGGCACGTGAATGGAAACGCCCCCTTATGATGCTTTGATTTTATTTTGCTTAAACGAAATCAAACAGTTTCATTAATCAGGGACACATATGTAGGCCAACATCGAGAAACTACACATCATGCAAACGACCCCATGTGATGTTCAACATAAACTAACCACTCGTTATGTACTTCTTTGATTCTATTTTGCTTAACGATCAATTTTAAGGACTCTAGCTGATTGAACAGTATATAATAAACTTATTGAATGGCTTGCAGAAGGGCGGAGGGCAACTGTTTCGACTGTTGACCGACAAGCCAAGCATTAAGAGTTTAATTACACGACATCAGATATGAATTTCAAATGTTATTCTCTCGATTTCAGACTGTGCAAACTAACTGCGAGTTATTTAAGGATTCATTTGTTTTGGGTCTAACGCCGTTTTTCATCAGTTATTCTAACCAGTGTTCTTGGTTTTATTCTTGTTGAAACCCACAAGTAACCTCTCTACATGAAACAGAGGTAAAGGACAAATGACACACTCAATGTCCCCGCGATCCATAGAATCGCGTCCTCCCTAATGTAGTAATAAAGAGAAATATGTTAGCATACTAAAATTATAATTCACTGCCAGGTTTCGTAAACTTTCTTAATATATAGCCTAAATGAGTGAAATGTATAATACTTTGGGAGATAAACGTTATTAGATGCTGCTTTTTCATCGTCTTTCCGACGTTTCTCATTCCTTCCGGCGTTTCATTGTCTTTCCGGCGTTTCTCATTCTTTCCGGCGTTTCATCTTCTTTCCGGCGTTTTCCAGCGTTTTACATTCTTTAAGCCTATTCTGTGAAAAACTGATTTGGCCGAGTCCTGTAAAGCTGAAAAAAAAACACGAATATAGTTGAAACGTGCATACATTTTACAGTATAATTGTGTTCTACCAAATCAATAAAAACGACTAGAATTATATCCATAGCACACGGATGCCTCACAAACTGTGTCATTCTCTACAGAACAAAAACTATCAAAGGGTTAGAACTGCAGTAAAAATAGTCACAGAGCCCCTCCCCCTTAATTATGTTCACCCGCACATCAAGCTTATACATCTGGTAAAGTTTGAAGCAAGATAATTTAAGATTTTTCACTATTTTGCATGCAGCACAAATTATCAAAGGGCAATAACTGCAGTAAAAATAGTCACATACAAAGATCACAACTATTCGGGACTTGCTGACAACATACGGACAGTAGCAATGTTATTTGCCCCAACACAAATTTATGCATAAAAGGTTAAAGTTAATTGTTTTAACTTGTGACAAATGACTGTTAACACTATACCCGTTAATCACATGAAACAAAGTCTCCCTATACTTGTATAACACGCAAAAATAAACATTAAAAGTACCTTAAGTTTATATCCCTTCTTACACGACATCGCTGTACCCTGTACCGCTCCTGATTGGACATAGTACGGAAAGTAACCCCGTATTCAAGTATTACAATCGATTATTGTATTTCTCTCCCTTTATAAAACGGAAATAACCGAATCGATTCCGATGTGCTATATTTAAACTGGAAATCCCAGTAATACTGATTTCTGGAGAAAAATGGAGTAGATGACAAGTAAGGTGAGAGTATTTAAATGTTAAATACACTGTCTAATCTTTGAATGATTTAGATTAACACACAGCTTTTATACACGTGTTAACTTGTCTAAGCACACGACAAACCTAATCAAATAAAAACGAAAGTTGTCGAAACAGCGTCCTGTATCTGGTCCAGCTGATCACTGTCACACAAATAAAGAAATGTTTTCGGACGAGCCTTGGTAACGGACATACGAGCAAAGTCAGTGTAATGGAATTCAGGGAGATTAATCTTTTATTTACGGTTTAAAACCGAATACGAAAGTAGGCTGACATGACACCTAGGGTGTAGTCAAAATAATTCAACTTTCAGTAATGAGATTGTTTCATAATTGTGACTGGGCAATCTAAACGTCAAAACTTTGAAAGACCAAAATAATGGAGGATAATTTTTTCTTGCCTATCCAGCGTGGGAAGTATACATTTATCCGAGCACGCGCCGGGGATAGATATTCCTGTCTTTCCCTTGAGAAAAACCTTGTCAGAAATACTTTAAGGTGACGTCACATAGTACCGCGCCGACCAGTACCATTGTGACGTAATAAACTTTATAAATAATGTCAGGAAATACCCAAACCTATTTGTCTCCACGATCTATTTTGAACATGATAGGCAAGAAAAATGATCTAACACGTCTGCCTATGTTCACAAGATAGCTGTTTTCCCGAGGGACAGCACGGATAAATAAACTGGCGTACACATGCAGGCATGTAAGATCCTTATACAACAGGCACTCGGCGTGTGGCTTGGACCCCCCCCCCCCCCCCCCCCCCCCCCCCCACACACACACACTTAGCCCCCACAGCGACCCACATAGTTACATAATTTTATGAGAAAAAAAAACAACATGTCTTATATACCCCCGAGTAATATTTTTAGGCAAAATTATGTTAAAATATACTCAACATAATCTATTACAAACATTATGTAATATGAAGTGATATAGTACACGGTGGTTAATCAAAATGGCTACGATACGATTTTTTGCGATAAAAGAACGTAAGCAAAAGGTGAGTATCATCACATTCATTCTGTGTTCTTAGAAGAGTTGTCGAATATCAGAAATCGAAGAATTGTAGGCCGATGTAGATCTAGACTGGATTTAACTTTTACTTAAAGGTTATTCTCAATTTGTGGTCGTAACGGCGTTTGCAGGTTTAGCGGTGAACTTTGCCCGTTCGTTATGTCACATGTGCAGTGTAACTGGTATCAAGGTTATATTGCAGTAATTCGGTCAAAATGTGCTTCCGTGGTGTAGTCGGTTCAAGAAGTCCCTAATAAATAGACCCTTCTTTTTCATTTTCCGCGCATTTGCGCGTACATCGGGGGCCAAATGGACATTATTACACTCGTTGAATGAATTTTAAACACAATGGGACACTTTTCATGCCAATATTCGCATGTTTTCGAGTTGTTTACTTGAAAACGAAAGTAGCGTGTTTCTTCTGCGGACCGCTTTCGGAAATGCGGCAATATGAGGGTACCTGACTTCAGTTGACTTGCATTTCACTGCATGTTATTCAACACCCATTTTTCTTTTCGTTTTCTTGAAGCTAATGTATGGTTATGTTGAATATGGAAAATAGGTCTACGGCGGAGTGAAAATCTAGAAACGGTAACAAAATTGTTCTATAATAGCTGAATTTTTTATGAAACAAAGAACAATTTCTTGTATTGGTACATACCCTCAAGAAGCAAACCGAGTAGGCGGAAGATTTTTGTAAGGTATACAACTCGAAAATGCAAGGCATCGATGTTGAATATATCTGGATAGCAATGTGACCGTAAACTCGCTGTACAGTTTACAATACATTTACACATTTGACTGCATCAGGCCGTGTCGAATTAAGTTTCTATTTGTAATTTAAAGTCTGAGAATGAATATTTTATGTATTTTCCGTAACAAAATCACAAAGATTATAATTATAAACCCTTTATTAAACTATCCGCAGACGTACTGAGATGTGTATTTAGTGTAGTATAAATATAGCGTTAAATTGATATGTATACACGTTTTACTTTGGTTTCCCATTTGTTTAAGATAAAAATAGAAATGGATTTTCAAAGTTGTTACTTAATTTAGATTATACGTAAAAACCAACAGATAATATAATGTCAATGATTAATAATGTGCATTTCCATTAATTTTAACATAACGCGTATGAAGATAAGCTAGAAGAATTCATATAATGTCGGATTTATAACGATAAAATAAGGTAAGCGTATATATATAGAGAGATCTATTAGACATATCTATCTTAAAATTGTATGAATGGAATGCAGCTAATTAATTCACTTTATCGCATAGTGCGACACTTTTCCTTTGACCATAAAGGGCCTAGTTGGATACCTAGCCAAATTGGTTCAGGCATTTTGGAGTTACGGCCCTTGAATTACCGAAAAATCAGCTCTTTTGCTGTTGTCCGCACTCCAAGTTGAACATTTCCAACACGATCTTCGCCAAATTTGTATAAAATGTGTTTGACCGTAAGACCTCTGACAAGTTCGATAATGAGCCAAAGCGGAGTTTGGGCCCGTGAATTGTTGTGAGTAATCTGTATATAAAGGCTTGACTTACAATTTAGATGATTAGGCAGTTGTGGGAGGCATTCCCTTTTCTTAAAAGCAGCTCTATTTGTAGTGTTGATATGATTGTTTCATGTGTATACGAAATTATTAACTGTGCTCATCCCACATTGCATAAAAGCATTGGCAATTATAACTGTATGGAAACATTAATACCAGCAGTACTAACAACTAGTTATTTTTTTTTGTCATAGTGAATTATACATAGTTCATTCTTTCAGATAGTTTATGTAACCATATCAATATTGAATAGCAATCACTGATGTTGTTAATGTAACGTTTTTTTGTGTTCCTTCGCAACATCATCATCTTTATTTTTAAGACCGTTACGATTTGCGGGTCTTTTTGCCCCGGGACCTCCAAGTTTACATTTTTAGGTTTGTTTGTCTGTCAAAATTTTGGGTTGTTCCCCTTGAGTTATCATTGTTATATAGTTACCCACTTACAGTATCAAACAAGTGATTATTTTGATGCTGGGTGTCATGGTGGTTGCTGTGTTTTGGGGTGTTCTGGGGTGTCTTGGGGTAAAAAGACCAGCCCTTTACGGCTTGTTACGATCCGTTCTCCATTTAAAGTTTAAATTTTCAACAACTTTGCCACATGATCATATCTTATATGTCAATGTATATCATGTAATGAGGTACTATATGTACAAATTACTGAATAAACTTTGTTCTGTTCTGTTCTATATATCAACACAGAAATCTGTATAGAGTTTTATTCGAAAAAACACTTTTTCTCTATCGAGGTCCTATTGAGGGAGTATAATTTTTTCCTATCTCAGAAAAGATAATTTTAGCTCCAATTTACAGTTCACAGAGAAAGAATTATCACAAACAACAACATTTATAAAGTAAAAGAATAAATAAACTAGAATATTTCAAAAACTTGATAGTTATCGCCAAATTCAGAAATACATGAAATATATGACATTCTGAGATTTCTCAAATGTTTCTTTGTCTTTGATTTTTTTTTACAAACAAAACAAGTTTTACAATATGTTTGGCCAATGAAATGCAAAGATTTAAAACCATGCAGAAACCTGTTGGATACTTTTATCTGGGGAACAGAAGTTTTAGTGATTCTGTCAGAGTGAGTCAGCGAGGCGCAGAAAGAGAATCAAAGAGTAAAAATAATAATTTATAAAAAAAATTAAATGGAAATAATATATAAATTTTAATGGTAAAAACTATGCGATGAAACAGTTATGATATGTATGCTCGTGTGTTACGATGATATATCAGAGCTAGGGGTACATCTCGGTAATTTTCTGTGCACATATCTGTCTCGGCCTACCGGCCTAGACGATATCGTGCAGAGAAAGATACCCTCGATGTATCCCTAGCTCTGATATATTCTCGTAACACACTCTCATACATACTATAACTATTACATACAGACAAAACCACGCGCTTAAAATCTTTTTAGGGCTAATATTCAATAGTATTATACCTCACATAATTTCCCATTAGTTTAACTTTAATAATATATTTTATTATATACCTTATAAATTCCTTACAAAAATCGGCTTGTATTATACAATTAAATATGAACAGACAGACCAAAATTCCGTATTGTACTTTTTAAATTCCGTATTGTACCTTCCGTATTGTATGCTGCCGGACTATTTTCATAAATATGCATGACCCAACACATTTCTATAAATAGCGCACATATAAACTTCACTGAGTTCCATTTATTATCGATAAACATTAAAGATTTCGTTCAAGAACAAAACAAAAATCAAAATGGTAAAGGTATATAATTAAAATGAAATGGTCATTATAACAGTAGCTAGATCTGGGACTTAGTATTCGGCTCTCGTGGATTTTGCAAGGTCGTATCACACTCGGCGCTTGCGCGCCTCGTTTATATATCCGATCTGGCAAAATCCACTCGAGCCGAATACTGCATCTCAGATCAGTCTACTGTTATTCAGATCAGTCTACTGTTACAATAACCCTATTTTATTCCCCAGTGATTTTATATCACATGCGCAAAATCGTTATTTTCAATTTCTGCGCAGGTGATATGATCCATAATTTCATATCACATACGCAACAGTGTTATTTTGTTTTTCTGCGCATGGGATATTATTTTTTCATATCATCTGTTGAGAAATTGATACTTTTGCATTGGAGAGAGATGGGAAGAAAACAGTAAATACTGGAATGCAGAATATTGAAACCGTGGTGAACTGCAAATAAATTCATAGGGTTACACCCATTAGATATGTTTTAATTTTTAGCTCACCTGTCACATAGTTTTATGATCATCCGCCGTCCGTCCGTGTGTCAACAATTTCTTGTCTGCACGATAGCGGTTTCATTTATGATTTTATTTTAACCAAACTTGCACACAACTTGTATCACCATAAGATCTCGGTTTCTTTCTTGAACTGGCAAGATCCCATTTTGGGTTCCAGAGTAATGGCCCCTGAAACGGCCAAAATTAACTATTTTGACCTTGTCTGCACAACAGCTGTTTATTATATCTCCCCCCTCTGGGGGAGACATTTTGTTTTTGCCCTGTCCGTCCTTCCGTCCGTCCTTACGTCACACTTCATTTCCGAGCAATAACTGGAGAACCTTTTGACCTAGAACCTTCAAAGTTCATAGGGTTGTAGGGCTGCTGGAGTAGACAACCCCTATTGTTTTTGGGGTCACTCCGTCAAAGGTAAGGTCACAGGGACTTGAAAATCCGGTCAATAACTACAGAACCACTTGACCCAGAATGTTGAAACTTCATAGGGTGATTGGTCATGAAGAGTAGATGACCCCTATTGATTTTGGGGTCACTCCGTCAAAGGTCAAGGTCACAGGGTCCTGAACATTGAAAACCATTTCCGATCAATAACTAGAGAACCACTAGACCCCGAATGTTGAAACTTCATAGGATGATTGATCATGAAGAGTAGATGACCCCTTTTGTTTTTGGGGTCACTCCGTAAAAGGTCAAGGTCACAGGGGCATGAACATTGAAAACCATTTCGATCAATAACTAGAGAACCACTAGACCCAGAATGTTGAAACTTCATAGGATGATTGATCATGAAGAGTAGATGACCCCTATTGATTTTGGGGTCACTCCGTCAAAGGTCAAGCTCACAGGGGCCTGAACATTGAAAAACATTTCTGGTCAATAACTAGAGAACCACTTAACCCAGAATGTTGAAAGTTCATAGGATGATTGTACATGCAAAGTAGATGACCCCTATCGATTTTGGGGTCATTCCGTTAAAAGTCAAGGTCACAGGGGCCTGAACATTGAAAACCTTTCTGCCCAGTAACTTGAGAACCACTTGACCCAGAATGTTGAAACTTAATAGGATGATTGGTCATGCAGAGTAGATGAACCCTAACGATTTTGGGGTCACTCTGTTAAAGGTCAAGGTCACAGGGGCCCGAACATTCATTGAAAACCATTTCCGGTCATTAACTTGAGAACCACTTGACCCAGAATGATGAAACTTCATAGGATGATTGGTCATGCAGAGTAGATGACCCCGAACGATTTTAGGGTCACTTTATTAAAGGTCAAGGTCACAGGGGCCTGAACCTGGAAAACCACTTCCGATCAATAACTTGAGAACCTCTCGACCCAGAATGTTGAAACTTCATAGGATGATTGTTCATGCAGAGTAAATGACCCTTATTGTTTTTGGGGTCACTCCGTTAAAGTTCAAGGTGGTCACAGAATCCAGAACATAGATAACCAGTTCCGATCAATAACTTGAGAACCACTTAACCCAGAATGTTGAAACTTCATAGGATGATTAAACATGCAGAGTAGATGACCCCTATTGATTTTGGGACCAGTCTATTAAAGGTCAAGGTCACAGTGGCCTGTTCATATAAAATCATTTTTTAGAAATAACTTGAGAACCACTTGACCTACAATGTTGAAACATAATAGGATGATTGGACATGCAGAGTAGATGACCCCTATTTGTTTTGAGGTCACTTGACCAAAGGTCAAGGTCACAGGAGCCTGAACAGTGACTTGAGAACCACTAGGTCAAGAGTGTTGAAATTTAGCGGGATGACTGGACATGCCAAGTAGATGATCCCTATTGCAGCCAACCATCAGTGTCTCTTTGACTTTCGCTCCTGACCCCTATTGACTTCTTGCCTATAGGACTTTGCATTGGGGGAGACATGCGCTTTTTTACAAAAGCATTTTCTAGTTTATGATTTGAATTTTACCAAACTGGCACACAATTTGTATCACCATAACAGCTTGGTTCCTTTCTTGAACTGGTTAGATTCCATTATGGGTTTCAGAGTTATGGCCCTTGAAAGGGCCAGGATTAGCTATTTTGACATTGTCTGCACATTAGCAGCTTCACTTATGATTTTATTTTAACCAAACTTGCACACAACTTGTATCATCATAAGATCTTGGTTCGTTTCTTGAACTGGCGTGATTCCGTTATGGGTTCCAGAGTTATGACCCCTGAAAGGGCCAAAATTAGCTAGTTAAATTATTTTGACCGTGTCTGCACAATAGCAGCTTCATTTATGATTTGAATTTAATCAAACTTGCACAAAACTTGTGTCACCATAAGATCTTATTTCATGTTATGAATCAACCAGATCTCTTAATTGGTTCCAGAGTTACGGCTCTTGAAAGGGACAAAATGAACTATTTTGACCTTGTCTGCACAATGACAGCTTCATTTATAATTTTATTTAAACCAAACTTGCACACAACTTGTATCACCACAAGATCTTGGAATTTTTCTTGAAGTGGCCATATTCCATCATGTGTTCCAGAGTTATGGCCCCCTTAAAGGTCCAAAATCGGCTATTTTGGCTTTTGCGGGCATTTAGAGACTTCATTTATGGTTTTATTTGATACAAACTTCCAAAATATCTTCAACAACAATAAGTCTTAGATTCCATGACAAATCAGATCCAATCGTAGATTCGAGAGTTGTTTTATATCTGATTACCTCCCCTGATTGTAATCAAAATGGATTTATATCAGTATGTACTTATAGTACTTATTTAAAATTTCATTCTTGTCATTAGTTGGACTGAGACAGTCAGGGTAGATAACTATAAACTGATTTATGTCAAATTACCTCCCTTTATTTCAAATTAAAATGGGTGTATCTCCTTAACTAATGAAGATACTGATCTGAAATTTCATTTAAGTCAACAGATTTATTTGGCAGGTCCTTCTTTTGTTCACTTATAATATTTTTTTAATTACTTCTCTTTGACGTTACTATAAATAGCTTATATATATAGTAACTTTTTTATTATTGGCCGTAGGGAAAACCGAGACCACTTTTCTTTGGTACAGCATGGATGGGACCTCCAGTTTTTAGGTGTATTTAGGTGTATATCTGTACCTTGTAAGAATGTTTTCTTTTTTTCTGGTCACATTTCTTCCCGTTGTTGTTCTTGTCCTTTGGACTTAGATATTTTTTCTGAGGACCTTCTTGTCTTCAAGTGCAATGACAACAGGTGAGCGATATAGGGCCACCATGTCCCTCTTGTTCATATTTAGATATTTTCAGGAGTAAATTCCTCCTACTAAATTCCAAATTCATCATTATTATTATTATACAAATTATGATGAGTACTCACAGGCCAACAAACTTATCTGGAGCCCTGTCAGTCCAATTTCGATAAAACTTCACAGAAATAGTTTGTGCATTATCCCATAGTGAAAGAAATGAATTAAATACAAAACTCGGGTTACCATGGCAACCGAAACGAATTTTATTTAAAACAATCTTCTTATTCAAAACCACAGTAGCTAGGGATTTTATATTTTGTATGTGGCATCATCTAATGGTTCTTTACCAAGTTTGTTCAAATTATCCTCATAGGGTCAAATATTGCCCCGCCCTGGGGGTCACATAGATTTATATATGAAAAAAAAAGCTTTGCAAATCTTCTTGTCCAAAACTAGTGAGCCTGGGCTTTGTTATTCGGTATGTAACATCATTACTGGTTTTCTACCAAAATTGGGCGAGACATAGGCCTTTGATGTTTGGTAAGAAGTATTGCCTGATGGTCCTCTACCAAGACTGTTCAAATTATTGCTCTGGGGTTAAAAGAGGCCCCGCCCCCGGGGTCCCAATTTTATGTAGACTTGTATAAAAGAAAAAAAAAACTTTCAAAATCTTCTTGTCTGAAACCACAAGACCTAGGCCTTTGATATTAGGTATGTTAAGCATTATCTTATGTCCTCTACAAAAATTGTTCCTGTTAAAACCTTGGGGTGAAAAGAGGTCCCACCAAGGCGGTCCCAAGTTTTACAAAGACATATTGGAAGAAACTTCACAAGTCTTATTGTCTGAAACCACTAGACCTATGCCTTTGATATCTGGAAATGTAGCATTGCCGTGTGGTCCTATAAAAAATTTATCCCCTTTGGTAAAAAGAGGCCCTCCCCGGGGGTCCCAAGTTTACGTAGACTTATACGAAAACACTTCTTGGCTGAAACTGCAAGGCCCACGATTTTTGATATGTGGTATGTTGCATTGCCTAATTGTCCTTTTTCATATTTGGGTGAAAAGAGGCTCTGTCCTGATGTCCCAAGTTTTACTGGTAAAAAATAGAAATATTCTTGTCTGAAAGTTCAAACAAAATCAAATCAAATATCGTCTTTACGCTTCTTGTCCGTAACTATTGACCTGGCACTCATTAATCTTCGCAAATAGTTTCGGACGTTTTCGTTTGTTTGTGGAATATTTGTATTCTAAATATATCTTTATTACTAAAGTAACCTATACTGGTAACGGATGAGACGGTGCTATAGTGGTAAGGTATCTAACTTCCAAGCACATTACCACTGGCTCGAAATCACCTTTGATCGTCCTTTTTTAGCTCATCTGAGCAATGCTCAGGTGAGTTTTTCTGATCACTTGATGTCCGCCGTCTGTCTGTCTGTCGTCTGTCTGTCCGTCAACATTTAGCTTGTGTATACGATAGAGGCTGTATTTTTCAACTGATCTTCATGAAATTTGGTCAGAATGATTACCTTGATGAAATCTAGGCCGAGTTCGAAAATGGGTCATCTGGGATCAAAAACTAGGTCACTAGGTCAAATCGAAAGAAAACCTTGTGTATGCGATAGAGGCTGTATTTTTCAATTAATCTTCATGGATTTTGGTCAGAATCATTACCTTGATGAAGTCTAGGTTGAATTCGAAAATGGGTCATCTGGAGTCAAAAACTAGGTCACTAGGTCAAATCAAAGAAAACACTTGTGTATGCGATAGAGGCTGTATTTTTCAAGTAATCTTCATGAATTTTGGTCAGAATGATAACCTTGGTGAAATCTAGGCCGAGTTCGAAAACAGGTCATCTGGGGTCAAAAACTAGGTCAGTGGGTCAAATTAAAGAAAAACCTTGTGTATGCGATAGAGGCTGTATTTTTCAATTATACTTCATGAAGTTTGGTCAGAATGATTGCCTTGATGAAATCTAGGTCAACTTCGAATATGGATCATCTTTGGCCAAAAAGTAGGTCATTAGGTCAAATCAAAGAAAAACCTTGTGTATGTGATAGAGGCTATATTTTTCAATTGATCTTCATGAAATTCAGTCAGAATGATTGCCTTGATAAAATCTTGGTCAAGTTTGAATATGGATCATCTTGGGTCAAAAATGTAGGTCACAAGGTCAAATCAAAGAAAAACCTTGTGTATGCGATAGAGGCTGTATTTTTCAATTGATCTTTATGAAATTTGGTCAGTATTATTGCCTTGATAAAATCTAGGTAGAATTTGGTTATTGGTCATCTGTGGTCAAAAACTAGGTCACTATGTCAAATCAAAGAAAAACCTTGTGTATGCAATAGAGGCTGTATTTTTCAATTGATCTTCATGACATTTGGTCAGAATGATTGCCTTGATGAAATCTAGGTCAACTTTGAATATGGGTCATCTGGGATCCAAAACTAATTAACTAGGTCAAATAAAAAAATACTTGTGTTTGCTCCAATTTTAATGATACTTGGTCAGAATATTGTTTCCATGCAGTCACTAGGTCTATGTTTACACTGTTATGGTGTATTATGGTGTGTTGCTCAGGTGAGCGACCTAGGGCCATCTTGGCCCTCTTGTTTATCGATACTGCTTTTATTCTCGCAGTATTTTATGTACCACATTTCATGAATTTTAATTGTTTCCTTTGTAAGATTAATTTTCTTGAAAAGAAAACCTTTGCGCTGGTGACAAGCAATTTGTCTTTTTATCACAGACAGACCTTCATTTAAAACAATTTTTATCCGATTTTTTATCCCCCGCCACAACTGCAGGGGGTGGGGGTAGGTAACACTTTAGTGTCCGCTCTTACACCCCCAGAAGGATTTTCATGAAACTTGCGTCAAATGATCACCTCATCAAGACGATGTGCAGAACTTGTGAGTCAGCCTTGTCGGCTCAAGGCCAAGGTCACAAATCAAGTCAAAGTTTTTGGGTCTTCCATTTTGTGTCCGCTCTGTATCTCCTAAGCCCCTTGAAGGAATTTTATAAAACTTTCGTCAAATGATCACCTCATCAAGACAATTTGCAGAACTTATGAGTCAGCCATGCCGGCTCAATGTCAAGGTCAGAACTTAGGTTCAAAAATTGGAGCTTTCCATTTTGTGTCCGCTCTGTATCTCCTAAAGCCCTTGAAGGATTTTCAATCAAACTTGGTCAAAGGATCATCTCACAAGGCGATGTGCAAAATTTGGGTCGCCTGGGTCGGGGTCAAGGGTCAATGGTAAAAAGGTTTGGCCTTACTTTTTGGGGTTTTTAAAATCCCCGAGGTTAATTAAATTGGGTAAATTATATCATCAAGGCGATGTTCGAACTAATGAGTCTCCAGCCGTCAAGGCCCCAAAATTTTTCCACCATTTCGTGCTGCTCTAACCCAAAAACCCCCCTTAAATTTTTTCCCATAAAAATTTGGGGTCAAATGTCACCCATTAAAACAATAAGAAACCAAAATGCTGGCTCAAGGTCAATGTAAAAACACTTACCTAAAATTTTTGACCTTCCTTTTTATGTCAACTCGTATCTCCTTTAACCCCATAAAGGATTTTCACAAACTTTGTCAAATTTACCTCTGCCCTTGATTGACATGGCTGACTCATGATTTCTTGATGAGCCCATCAAGAACCATGATCAGCCATGTCAACTCAAGGTCAAGCACATCAAAGGGTTTAAAATTTGAGCTCGTATCTTCAAAAACCCCTTTAAGGGTTTCATGAACCTGGGGCAAATGATCCCTCATCAAGATTTCGCGAAAGACAGTCACCATTTAGTTCAAGTTTAAGGGCACAGCTAAAGGGTTTAAAAGGTTACCCTTTCACTGTCTGTACTAGTGGGGGGATTTAGCTTCTTTCAGACGCCTTTTGACAACGATTTGTAACTTTCAATAAAGAACCACAAAATCAAGAAAGTTTGATCAAGTAAGGGTAGCTTTGCATAAAAACTTGGAAAAAGGATATTACCGACGCAGGCTCAAACCCACTCCCCCTAATTGATACTAAACGGGTTTTCCACACAACCCCCTGCCCCCATGACCTCCCATCATTTAAGAAATAGATACATGCAAAAGTTATATCACTATTTAGGTTTCGACACCGAAAAGTGATTTACTGAAATACATGTATACGGAAAATTCATGAGTGCCAGGACAGTACTTAAGGACAATACTTAGATATCCGATAATTACATTTATTTAAAGTAACACACTAAATAGCTGTTCTTCTTTATTCTATATAGAATGTCTGTAACTTACATTTTATTAAATGATGTTGTCACTTCTTAAAAAAATCAAAGAAAAGTTGGGACCATGTTTGATGCGAAAAAGAATCAGCTAAAAAATGAGACCCCAAAATACAAAGAAAGGAATAAAATAGTTCATCAGAGCAAAAAAAAAAAAAGAGAGAGACTGTTTGTATCCGCCATTATGGGACGTTCATTTTTTCGCGCCATTTTTTGTCGAGGCCGTAAGGGAGCGAAGACATAGTTGTCAAAATGGCTGTTTGGTGCGGTGTATTTGCGTGCGTGCTTCAGTGGAAGCTTGGAGTTTAAAGGTTAAATATGGCTGTAATTGACCTTGTCCAGACAATAGCTTTGTCATTGATTGTGGGATTTTAAGATAAGTTTGCAAAATTGTTTACCGCCATGAGGGATATATATTATATAGGGAAAAACTTTGAAAACCTTCTTGTCCAAAACCAAAGACTTTAAGAGCCTAGGGCTTTGATATTTGGTATGAAGCATCATCTAGTGGTCCTCTACCAAGATGATTCAAATTATTTCTCTGGGGTCAAATATGGCCCCGCCCTGGGGGTCACATGGTTTATATAGACTTTAATAGGGAAAAACTTTGAAAAACCTCTTGTCCAAAACCACAGGGCATAGGGCTTTGATATTTTGTATGTGACATCATCTAGTGGTCTTCAACTAAGATTGTTCAAATTATACCCCTAGGGTCAAATATGGCCCCGCCCAGGGGGTCATATGGTTCACATAGACTTATATAGGGAAAAGCTTTGGAAATCTTCTTGTCCAAACCACAAAGCCTAGGGTTTTGATATTTGTAATGCAGCATCATCTAGTGGTTCTCTACCAAGTTTGTTCAAATTATCCCCCTAGGGTCAAATATGGCCCCGCCCCGGGGGTCACATGGTTCATATAGACTTATATAGGGAAAAGCTTTTAAAATCTTCTTGTCAATAACTACAACATTCAAACTTGGACCACAATCATGTATATTTTTGAGTGGCAAGATGAACCTTGACATGAGTTGACCTTGATTTTGACCTAGTGACCTAATTTCACATTTTCTCAAGCTATACAGCCTTCAAATTTGGACCACATGCATAGTTTTATGCACCAGAAAACACTTTGACCTTGACATTGACCTAGTGACCTACTTCCACAATTTTTAGCCCACTATCATCAGATGGTGGGCTATTCAAATCACTCTGCGTCCGTGGTCCGTCGTCCTTCCGTCCGGACGTCCGTCCGTCCTTCCGTCCGTCCGTTAACAATTTCTCGTTATCACATCTCCTCAGATACTACTGGGGGGATTTTGACCAAACTTTGTCAGAATGATGTATTGGTATCCTAGTTGTGTCCCTCTGAAAATCAGGCTGGTTCAACAATTTTGGAGTGAGTTATGGCCCTTTGTTTATTTTCATAATTTACATAGATTTATATAGGGAAAATTTTTGAAAATCTTCTTATACACAACCACAGGGCCTAGGACTTTGATATTTGGTATGTAGCATCATCTAGCGGTCATCTACCAAGATTGTCCAAATTATTTCCCTAGGGTCAAATATGGCCCCGCCCCGTGGGTCACTTGGTTTAATTATATAGACTTATATAGGGAAAAACTTTAAAGATCTTCTTGTCATAACCTACAACATTCAAATTTGGACCTTATGTATAGTTTTGATTGGCTAGATGAACCTTGACATGAGTTGATCTTGATCTTGACCTAGTGACCTACTTTCACATTTCTGTAACCTTCAAATTTGGACCACTTGCATAGGTTTTTGTACGGAAATTATCTTTGACCTTGACATTGATCTAGCGACCTACTTTCACATTTAATTTGGACCACATGCATAGTTTTGTGTTCCAAATGAAATTTGACCTTGATTTTGACCTAGTGACCTACTTTCTCATTTCTCAAGCTACAGCCTTCAAATTTAGACCATGTGCATAGTTTTGTGTACTGAAATGAACTTTGACCTTGAGATTGACCTAGTGACCTACTTTTACATTTCTGTAGCTACAGCCTTCAAATTTGGACCACATGCATAGGCTTGTGTACAGAAATAAACTTTGACCTTGACATTGACCTAGTGAACTACTTTCACATTTTTGAAGGTACAGGCTTCAAATTTGGACCACATATATAGTTCTGTGTTCCGAACTAAAATTTGACTTTGATTTTGACCTAGTGACCTACTTTCACAATTCTTAAGCTACAGTCGTCAAATTTGGAACACATGCATAGTTTTGTGTACCGAAATGAACTTTGACCTTTAGATTGACCTAGTGACCTACTTTTACATTTTTCAAGCTACAGGCTTCAAATTTGGACCACTTGCATAGTTTTGTGTTCTGAATTGAAATTTGACCTTGATTTTTATCTATTACCAACATTTCTCAAGCTATAGCCTTCAAATTTGAAGCACATGCATAGTTTTGTGTACAGAAATTAACTTTGACCTTGAAATTGTTTCTTCTTTCACATTTCTTTAGCTACAGCTTCAAATTTGGACCACATGCATGGACCACATGCACAGTTTTGTGTACCATAATGAACTTTCACCTTGACTTTGACCTTGATCTATAGTCTTGAAATTTGGAACATTCAAAAATGACTCAGTGGTGGGCGCCAAGATCACTCTGTGATCTCTTGTTGTAGGTACAGGGATTCAAATTTGGGCCACATGCATAGTTTCGTGTTCGGAAATGAAATGTGACCTTGATTTTGACCTAGTGACCTACTTCCACATTTCTCAAGCTACAGCCTTCAAATTTCGACCGCATGCATAATTTTGTGTATCGAAAAATCTTTGACCTTGACATTGACCTAGTGACCTACTTTCACATTTTTGAAGGTACAGGCTTTAAATTTGGACCACATGCATAGTTTTTTGTACCGAAAAAAACTTTGACCTTGATTTTGACCTAGTGACCTACTTTCACAGTTTTGAAGGTACAGTCTTCAAATTTGGACCACATGTATAATTTTTTGTTTCGAAATAAAATTTGACCTTGATTTTGACCTAGTGACCTACTTTCACATTTTCTCAAGCTATACAGCCTTCAGATTTGGACCAGATGCATAGTTTTGTGCACCAGAAACCACTTTGACCTTGACATTGATCTAGTGACCTACTTTCACATATTTTGTAGGTAAGGCTTCAAATTTTGACCACATGCATAGTTTCGTGTTCGGAAATGAAATTTGACCTTGATTTTGACCTAGTGACCTACTTCCACATTTCTAAAGCTACAGCCTTCAAATTTTGATCGCATGCATAGTTTTGTGTATCGAAAAAACTTTGACCTTGACATTGACCTATTGACCTACTTTCACATTTTTGAAGGTACAGGCTTCAAATTTGGACCACATGCATAGTTCTGCGTACCGAAATGAAATTTGACCTTGATTTTGACCCAGTGACCTACTTTCACATTTTTCAAGCTACAGCCTTCAAATTTGGACCACATGCATGTTTTTATGTACCGAAACAAACTTTGACCTTTACATTGACCTAGTGACCTACTTTTACATTTTTGAAGGTACAAGCTTCAAATTTGGAACACATGCATAGTTCTGTATTCTGAAATAAAATTTGACCTTGATTTTGACTTAGTGACCTACTTTCACATTTCTCAAGCTACAGCCTTCAAATTTGGAATACTTACATAGTTTTGTGTACTGAAATGAACTTTGACCTTAAGATTGACCTAGTGACCTACTTTCACATTTCTGTAGCTACAGGCTTCAAATTTAGACCACATGCATAGGATTGTGTACCGAAAAAAATTGTGACCTTGACATTGACCTAGTGACCTACTTTCACATTTTTGAAGGTACAGGCTTCAATTTTGGACCACATGCATAGATTTGTGTTCTGAAGTGAAATTTGACCTTGATTTTGACCTAGTGATCTACTTATACATTTCTCAAGCTACAGCCTTCAAATTTGGACCACTTGCATAGTTTTGTGTACCAAATTAAACTTTGACCTTAAGATTGACCTAGTGACCTACTTTCAAATTTCTCAAGCTACAGCCTTCAAACTTGATGCACATGCATAGTTTTGTGTACAAAGAATTTTGTCCTTGAAATTGATCTAGTGACCTACTTCCACATTTCTCAAGCTACAGCTTTCGAATTTGGACCACATACACAGTGTTGTGTACGGAAATGAAAATTGACCTTGAGCTAGTCAATAAGTCTTGAAATTTGGAACACTCAAAAATGGCACATTGGTGGGCGCCAAGATCACTCTGTGATCTCTTGTTCTATTTAGTGTCTGTTTGCCATAAAGCGACAAGCCTCAGGAGGCGGTTACGTGATTATCGCTAAAATAACTACCCCAAAGGAGCTTTTAAAGAGAAAAGGACAGTTTGAGCGAATTTTTCAATCGTGATCTCAAAAATATTCGAGTGCCATGATTTCCTACTCGATTTTTTAATTCTCACACAAATTTCCGATAAATTCGATCCCTGGATTCAGTTGTTGATTAAGAACGTATATAAACTAGACAATCACATGCGTTAAATGATATAGACAGCTGGTGACTACAAATGTTATATATCATTTTGAATATTATTTCAACATTGATTATTAATGTGAACTGTATTCCATCACAGTATTGTATAATACAGGCCTATTGATACCGTTCTTACTTACAGATAAAGATAAACAATGGACCATAGGGCGCAGCTTGAGAACAAGAAATACAGGAACTGGGTGAGAGCCGGGCTTGGTTTTAAATATGTTAAAGACGGCTTGGAACCATTCTGCGACCACCTTGTTAACCAGCAGCATGTTGATATAATAGATAAAGTTAAACAGAAACACAATCTTTCGGCAGTAGCATGTAGACTTTGCGATGTACGCACACTCCAGCCGGACCATGTTCAAGCCAAAAATAGACTGTGTCCTCTCGGTCAAACACATTGTAACTGTCTACACCCACGCGGGAAAACGTCTTGTACCAACAACGTATGTGGTGCCATATACGACGAAATTATTAGGCGTCACGCATCCACACCTCCTGCTCCATACTGGAGAAACACAGACGCACATCAATGGTGTACTGAACCTTGGGCTGTTGCAAAATGTTTCATAAATGTTCCAGGATATGAACAAAAGACAAGAGCAACTGATTTCGATTGTTCCGGCTTGTTGCATCTGTTGATTAATAACCTAGAGTTTCATCACCATATCCAGTGTATAATTGATGGCAATGATGCTTTTTCAAGGGTAAGTAACATATACATATTATTATGCTTAATGTTTACTTGCAAGCATATACGGTTACAACAACAATGACATAAATATACTTTATAAGAAATGTTATGAGATGTTTGAAAGAATTTTATGAACAAAAAATGTACTTTCAATCATTTTCGAGCTTAACATTGTGTTGAAAATGCAACAGCTTCTTTCTACCTCGCGTCATCATAAATTCATAAACAGATATATGCACATGGGCGGCAGGAAAGTACTACAGCATTGAAAAGAAGAAAATACGACGTAGGAAAATCGAAATAATGAAATCATGCAAAACATGGACTAGATTATGTTCAAATTGGATAACCTGTAGCTTGTTTTTTTTTCCAAAACAGAGATAAGCCGTAAAACCAGAAAAACAAGCATAGTGAAAATGACACTGTATAAAAGCTAAAACCAAAATTCTTTTAGTAGATTTATGAAGAGTAAGAAATTTCCGTTTCCTCTTCTAACCTGGCATTTGCCTTTTTAGCTCACCTGTCACATAGTGACAGGGTGAGCTTTTGTGATCGCCCGTCGTCCGTCCGTCCGTCGTCCGTCCACAATTTCTTGTGAACAAGATAGAGACAACATTTTGCAAGCAATTTTAATTAAACTTGTACAAAACTTGTATTGGCATGATATCTCAGTTCCTTTCAAAAACTGGCCGGATCCCATCATGGGTTTAAGAGTTATTGCCCCTTAAAGGGCCAGAATTTGCTATTTTTGTGCGTCAACAATTTCTTGTCTGCACGATAGTGGTTTCATTTATGATTTTATTTTAACCAAACTTGCACATAACTTGTATCACCATAAGTTCGTTCTTGGTTCCTTTCTTGAACCGGCCAGATCCCATTATGGGTTCCAGAGTTATGGCCCCTGAAGGGCCAAAATTAGCTATTTTGACCTTGTCTGCACAATAGCAGCTTCATTTATGATTTGATTTTTACTAAACTTGCACACAACTTGTATCACCATAAGTTCTTGGTTCCTTTCTTGAACCGGCCAGATCCCAGTATGGGTTCCAGAGTTAAGGCACCTGAAGTGCCAAAATTAGCTATTTTGACCTTGTCTGCACAATAGCAGCTTCATTTATGATTTGATTTTTACCAAACTTGCACGTCACTTGTATCACCGTGAGATCTTGGTTCCTTTCTTGAACTGGCCAGATTCCTTCATGGGTTCCAGAGTTATGGCCCCTGAAAGGGCCAGAATTAGCTATTTTGACATTGTCTGCAAAATAGCAACTTCATATATGATTTGAATTTAACCAAACTTGCACAGAACTTGTGTCACCATAAGATATTGGTTCCTTCCTTGAACTGGCCAGATTCCATTATGTGTTCCAGAGTTATGGCCCCTGAAAGGGCCAAAATTAGCTATTTTGACATTGTCTGCACAATAGCAGCGTCATGTATGATTTGAATTTAAGGTATTAGGCCCCTAATAGTAATGTTTAAAAAATGGCATTTGCTTGGTATATTCTTACAGCTGACCGTGCTTCGCACTTTGTTGCAAATTTTTAAAAACTTTTACCGTGCCGTTTTTTAAAAAATTTGTGTAATTTATGGTATTTCCTCAAGCTCAAGTAGAGACAAATTTCAAAGTGGCGACCTTTATCCAAAACATTTGCAGAGAATTCATTATACCATTATTTTTTATGAAAGAATCATCGAACTATCGGTAAACAATTATAAAACTAAAAAATAAAAGTGTCAGTATCATTTTTTCTAGGGTGCCTCAAGTAAACGGATTTACTGAGACAGAATTCTATCTCCAACATTGAAAAATTAAGGTCGGATCCTGCGGGTCTGTTTTGAATTTTGCTCACTTCATTCGAAAATAACTGTGGGGCAGAAGTAAAACCTACCTACATTTCTTCAACAATATGTAATCTAAAGAATGCAGGCAAAATAGAGAATTTTTACTGCATGTAACTCAGTATTTTTAAAGATGTCTAACCCTACCCCTTCTATTTCAGAGGTAAATTCACTTTGAACGGCAAGAAATAGCTTTTCAAATGAATATTTTCCACTTCTGTACAATAAATCAATAACAAGTCTTGAAAGAAGTAAAAACTTACTAGAAAAAAGAAAAATAAGGGAAAAAAAATTTGGTCCCAGTGGGGCTTGAACCTACGCCCCACTGAAAATTGCAGTCAAAGTAGGTTTATGGTAGAAATTGAATACTCTTCAAAAAGGAGATACTCTATTATGGGCCTAATACCTTAATTAAACTTGCAGAAAACTTGTGTCACCATAAGATCTCAGTAGCTTTCTTAAACCGACCAGATCCCATTATGTGTTCTAGAGAATTGGCCCCTGAAAGGGCCAAAATTAGCTTTTTTGACCTTGTCTGCACTATAGCAGCTTCATTTATGATTTGATTTTAATCAGACTTGCACAAAACTTGTGTCATCTGCTAATATAGCTCAAGAATGATTGATTCTAAGGTGAGCGGGTCAAATTTCAAGGTTACAGTGACTGGAAGAGTCAATCGGTTTTCGAATGATAACTAAGAATGTTTAGGCCTAAGATCATGAAAGTTGATAGGGAGGTTGGTCATGACCAGCGAATTACTCCTTTTCATAATATTGAGGTTGGTGGATAAAAGGTCAAGGTCAAAGTGACCGGGAATAGTTAAAGCTTTTCCGGAGTCATGAAACTTAATAGACAGGTTGACCATGACCAACAGATGACTTATTTTGATTTTGAGGTCAGTAAGTCAAAGGTCAGGGTCACAGTGACCCGAAACAGTTAAACCATTTCTGGACAATAACTTGAGAACGCTTGGGACTCAATC
Source organism: Mercenaria mercenaria (assembly GCF_021730395.1). NCBI lineage: Eukaryota > Metazoa > Mollusca > Bivalvia > Venerida > Veneridae > Mercenaria > Mercenaria mercenaria. Next base: position 44,275 of record NW_026459086.1, read on the forward strand.
ACGAAACTTAATATGGCGGCTGATCATAACGAGCAGACGACTACTAATGATTTTGAGATCAGTAGGTCAAACGTCAAGGTCACATTGACCCAGAGCAGTAGAACATTTTACTAAATGACTAGAGAATGCTTTCGTCTAACTCTAAGGTCACATTTGATATGGAGGTCATTTATGACTGGTAAATTATGTCTCCCCCAGGAGACATATTGTTTTTGCCCTGTCCGTCCGTCCGTCTGTCCGTCCGTCCGTCCGTCCGTACGTCACACTTCATTTCCGAGCAATAACTGGAGAACCATTTGACCTAGAACCTTCAAACTTTATAGGGTTGTAGGGCTGCTGGAGTAGACGACCCCTATTGTTTTTGGGGTCACTCTGTCAAAGGTCAAGGTCACAGGGGCCTGAACATTGAAAACCACTTGACCCAGAATGTTGAAACTTCATAGGATGATTGGTCATGAAGAGTAGATGACCGCTATTGATTTTGGGGTCACTCCGTCAAAGGTCAAGGTCACAGGGGCCTGAACATTGAAAACCATTTCCGATCAATAACTAGTTAACCACTTGACCCAGAACGTTGAAACTTCATAGGATGATTGATCATGAAGAGTAGATGACCCTTATTGATTTTGGGGTCACTCCGTCAAAGGTCAAGGTCACAGGGGCCTGAACATTGAAAACCATTTCCGATCAATAATTAGAGAACCACTTGACCCAGAATGTTGAAACTTCATAGGATGATTAATCATGAAGAGTAGATGACTCCTATTGATTTTTGGGTCACTCCGTCAAAAGTCAAGGTCACAGGGGCCTGAACATTGAAAACCATTTCCGATCAATAACTAGAGAACCACTTGACCCAGAATGTTGAAACTTCATAGGATGATTGGTCATAAAGAGTAGATGACCCCTATTGATTTTGGGGTCACTCCATCAAAGGTCAAGGTCACAGGGGCCTGAAAATGGAAAACCATTTCTGGTCAATAACTAGAGAACCACTTGACCCAGAATGTTGAAACTTCATAGGATGATTGTATATGCAAAGTAGATGTCCCCTATCGATTTTGGGGTCACTCCATTAAAAGTCAAGGTCACAGGGGCCTGAACACTGAAAACCATTTCCGGTCAGTAACTTGAGAACCACTTGACCCAGAATGTTGAAACTTAATAGGATGATTGGTCATGCAGAGTAGATGACCCCTAACGATTTTGGGATCACTCTGTTAAAGGTCAAGGCCACAGGGGCCTGAACATGGAAAACCATTTCCAATCAATAACTTGAGAACCTCTCGACCCAGAATGTTGAAATTTCATAGGATGATTGTTCATGCAGAGTAAATGACCCCTAACGATTTTGGGGTCACTCCATTAAAGGTCAAGGTCACAATGGCCTGAACATTGATAACCAGTTCCGATCAATAACTAGAGAACCACTTGACCCAGAATGTTGAAACTTCATAGGATGATTGGTCATGAAGAGTAGATGACTCCTATTGATTTTGGGGTCACTCCGTCAAAAGTCAAGATCACAGGGGCCTGAACATTAATAACCATTTCCGATCAATAACTAGAGAACCACTTGACCCAGAATGTTGAAACTTCATAGGATGATTGGTCATAAAGAGTAGATGACTCCTATTGATTTTGGGGTCACTCCATCAAAGGTCAAGGTCACAGGGGCCTGAAAATGGAAAACCATTTCTGGTCAATAACTAGAGAACCACTTGACCCAGAATGTTGAAACTTCATGTGATGATTGAACATGCAAAGTAGACGACCCCTATCGATTTTGGGATCACTCCATTAAAGGTCAAAGTCACAGGGGCCTGAACATTGAAAACCATTTCTGGTCAGTATCTTGAGAACCACTTGACCCAGAATGTTGAAACTAAATAGGATGATTTGTCATGCAGAGTAGATGACCCCTAACGATTTTGGGGTCACTCTTTGAAAGGTCAAGGTCACAGGGGCCTGAACATTGAAAACCATTTCCGGTCAGTAACTGGGCCTGAACATTGAAAACCATTTCCGGTCAGTAACTAGAGAACCACTTGACCCAGAATGTTGAAACTTCATATGATGATTGTACATGCAAAGTAGATGACCCCTATCGATTTTGGGGTCACTCCATTAAAGGTCAAGGTCACAGGGGCCTGAACATTGAAAACCATTTCCGGTCAGTAACTTGAGAACCACTTGACCCAGAATGTTGAAACTTAATAGGATGATTGGTCATGCAGAGTAGATGACCCCTAAGGATTTTGGGGTCACTCTGTGAAAGGTCAAGGCCACAGGGGCCTGAACATTGAAAACCATTTCCGGTCAGTAACTTGAGAATCACTTGACCCAGAATGATGAAACTTCATAGGATGATTGGTCATGCAGAGTAGATGACAGCTAACGATTTTGGGATCACTCTGTTAAAGGTCAAGGCCACAGGGGCCTGAACATTGAAAACCATTTCCAATCAATAACTTGAGAACCTCTCGACGCAGAATGTTGAAACTTCATAGGATGATTGTTCAAGCAGAGTAAATGACCCCTTTTTGTTTTTGGGGTCACTCCATTAAAGGTCAAGGTCACAGGGGCCTGAACATTGATAACCAGTTCCGATCAATAACTTGAGAACCACTTGACCCAGAATGTTGAAACTTCATAGGATGATTGAACATGCAGAGTAGATGACCCCTATTGATTTTGTGGTCAGTCAATTAAAGGTCAAGGTCACAGTGGCCTGTTCATGTAAAATCATTTTTTGGAAACAACTTGAGAACCACTTGACCTACAATGTTGAAACTTAATAGGATGATTGGACATGCAGAGTAGATGACCCCTATTTATTTTGAGGTCACTTGATCAAAGGTCAAGGTCACAGGAGCCTGAACAGTGACTTGAGAACCACTAGGTCAAGAGTGTTGAAATTTAGCGGGATGACTGGACATGCCAGGTAGATGATCCCTATTGCAGCCAACCATCAGTGTCTCTTTGACTATCGCTCCTGACCCCTATTGACTTCTTGCCTATAGGACTTTGCATTTTGGGAGACATGCGCTTTTTTACAAAAGCGTTTTCTAGTTAGTACTGTTTTTTTCGTGAATAATAGGCGATGTACTACTGCAAGACTTAGTAAAGTTTTCTTTTTGTTCAATTCTGTCCTGTTCTGTTTTACATACACATACTAAATGCAATGTTCATGGCTTCAGCATTTGTGATAGAAAACGTTGTGTCTAAATAATGTTTATTAGCCTTGTTGATTTGTTAATGTATTGCAGGTACTTCAACACAGAAACGCCATATTTCATTGTAACAATATGGAAGTAGAGGACACAGACATTGCAAATTATATAGATGATATGATAGAACTGCTGCAAGATGATAAAGAATTCAAAGATAGACAGGAATCTAAAAATGCGGTCAAGAAACTGCTTGAGGTAGTATTCCCTACGCAGCCTGAGTTCCTGAGTTCAAATAACTGGAGTTTTATAATGAATATGTTATTTAGACTAAGTATATAATGTTCTTTCCGCATGCATAGATATTTTTTGTTGTTTTAAATTCCGCGCTAATTTCAGCTATTTTGAATTCTCCGCCACGAGTGATAGGGGTTCTAGGGGGGCTCTGTCCGTCCGTCCTTCGTCCGTCCGTAACACTTTTGTGTCCTCTCTATATCTCCTAAACGCCTTGAAGGATTTTCATGTAACTTGATTCAAATCATCACCTTATCAAGACGATGTGCAGAATTTATGAGTCAGCCATGCCGGCTCAAGGTCAAGGTCATAACTCAAGGTCAAATGTGTTAGCCATTTTATGTCTGCTCTATAACTCCTATACCCTTCCAAGGAATTAAATAAAACTTTGGTCAAATGATCACCTCATCAATACGATGTGCAGAACTTGAAAGTTAGTCATGCCGGCTCAAGGTCAAGGTCACAATTTAGGGTATTTTTTTAGCCTTCCATTGTGTGTCCGCTCTGTATCTCCTAAACTCCTTGAATAATTTTCATCAAACTTAGATAAAATGATGACCTCATCAATGATATATGTAGAACTTATGAGTCAGCCATGTTGGCTTAAGGTCAAGGTCACAACTCATGGACAAAGGTGTAATCCTTCCATTTTGTTTCCGCTCTGAGACTCCTAAACTTGGGTCAAATGATCACGTGTACAAGACGATGTGCAGAACATATAATTCAGACATGCCGGCTCAAGATCAAGGTCATAACTCGAGATCAAAGGTTTAAGCCTTCCATTTCGTGTCCGCTCTTGAAGAAATTTTGTAAAACTACCTTATCAAGACGATGTACAGAACCTATGAGTCAGCCATGCCGGCACAAGGTCAAGGTCGCAATCTAGAATCAAATGTTTAAGCCTTCCATTTTGTGTACATTCTGTATCTCCTAAATCAAACTTCGGACAAATGATCACCGAATCAAAAAGTTATGAGTCAGCCTTGTCAAATCAAGGTCAAATCACAACTCAGTGTCAAAAGTTTGAGCTCTCTATCTCTTAAATTCATTTAATAGATTTTCATGTAACTTGGGTCAATTGATCTCCTCATCAAGATGATGTGCAGAATTCATAAGTCAGCTATGCCAGCTCAAGGTCAGGGTCAAAGGTTTACCATTTTACTATCGATCACAATGGCTTGGAATTAAGTGGTCTTTCAGACTGTCTTGTTGAGTATTATTGTAGCTCTGAGTTCTATAATAAAGATAAATTGTTCCAGATATTTTATATTTAATTTACAGCTAAAGCAGGAAAAGTTTGTAATAACAACTACAGATGAAATGGAAGTCCGTCGTAATGCAATGGATGCAATCGAAGAGAAGGAAAAGAATCTTGAACAGAGAATAGTTGACGCTGCGACTGAAATTGGCGAAAGTGAAAAACAGATAAAGGTGATAGGTTCAACTATAAAACACGAACTCGCGCAGAAAAGGGTTGAAATGAAAGATGATTTGAGAAAGACCGAAATCGACTCAATAGGAAGACTCGAGAAGAAAGAGAAAGAAATCAAGGAAGTGCTTAGGATGAAAGAAATTGAATCTGTAAAGAAGATGGATCAAAAAGAGAGAGAAAGCAAAGATAATTTGAGAAAGATAGAAGTTGATTTAAAACAGAAATTGGAACAGAAAGAGTTGCAAATCAAAAAGAATTTGAGAGTGACAGAAGTTAACTCAAAAGAGGGACTTAAGCATGAAGAGATAGAAATTAAAAAGAATTTAAGAGTGGTAGAATTGGAATCAAAGGGGAGACTAGATCAGAAAGGAAAAGAAATTGAAAAGCATTTAGAGCGTAAAGGAAAAGATATACTTTATCAGCTGGACAGAAAACAGTTAGCTCAGATTCAGATAGAAGCCAGGCGTAGAGACGACATTAGTAAGGTAATATTATCTAAATAATACATTCTTCAGACTGTGGGTGATTTTAGGATATTCATCGCTAGAAATACAGACCGGGTCATAAGACTTGATTGATATTTATATTTCGGGTGTTTTTATGTCCCCGGCATCTACTGATGCGGGAGGCATATAGTGATTACCTTGCCCGTCCGTTCGTCCGTCCGTCCGAACGAGGTTAACCAAATGGGTTCGTTTCGTCTAGCATCAATACCCCTTACTAGAATGACTTGATACTAATGCAGATGTAACCTGTGATCATTCCTCATCTTCAGACACCACCTGACCTCAGTTTGACTTTGACCTTGACCTCGTTTTAGAATAAGGTTTCTTTGTATGTGCCATCTCTTGGTTAACCAAATGGGACCGTTTCGTCTAGCATCAATATCCCTTACTAGAATAGAATGACTTGATACTAATACAGATGTAACCTGTGACCATTCCTCATCTTTAAACATCACTTGACCTCAGTTTGACCTTGATCTAGACCTCATTTTGGACTAAGGTTGCTTTGTGTCGACAAGGATGCCACCGGGGGCATCAAGCGTTTATTGAACGCAGCTTCTTGTTTATATCCTGTAGGGGATGCAAGACATTTATTCAACACAAATAAAATGCAGAAATATTTTTTTGTAAAGACTGGAGAGAAATCATCCAAATGTAGCAAACTTTTTTGTAAGTTCTATTTTATTTTTAATCGCTTTGTGTCTCATCAGTCAATTGAATTAAGCACCTAGCCAAATTTAATCGTTGCAGTCTAAATGCAAAAGTAGTGGAAGATATGTAAAATGATATCAAAACCGATTGAGCGCTTTTTTGAGCATGCGCTATTGAAATGCTGAGACATATGATACTATTTTAAAGTAAAAAGATGGAATATTTGGATTGGGCTTTTAAATGATATATCGTATTACAATACATATTATTTACATTGTATTTAGTAATTTTACCTTTTTTTCTCAAAGTCAGTGTTATGTAACTGCTGAAACCTATAGTTCATATTAACTATCAAAATACTATTAAGCATTTTGTTTAAAATGAAATCACCAAATTAACAAAAAGAAAAAAACAACACTCACTTGAATTATACAAGCGCTTGATCGTGGAACAAAATTAAATGTAAACATTTACATTGTTAAATTTCTCTGATACAGGCAACAGCAGACGATTTAATGAAGTCAAGTCCTCGTGAAAGGGCACTGCAGTCTAATTATGAAAGAATGAGAGCAGGTAATTCTTACCTTTACTCAACATTTAAAAAACATTTTATATCATTATATTATTTGTATTATTAAAGTGTGAAAGTCCTATCGGTTTGTTGAATTTATATTTGTTTTCTTTAATCGAGTTGAACCATCTACTTTCCGTAGAAAAACAGGAAGAAAGCAATATCTGTTAGACTGATGTTGATCAACAGGTGTTTCTGATTGATGAACATTTAAATTAATTCTGTGTAGTAAGTTATGCATACTGATGATATTTTAATATCTTTTTTTTTTAAAATACAGTGTCAGAGACATATTAACGTAATGAGCTATATCTTTACAACAGAAAAAGGAAAAGTGTTGTTAGCTTTTATGCAACATTAGACTAAGTACGCTTGATTCAATACAACCGTCTGATTTTACTCCTGTTCGCATCTTTCAGTTATATCTCTTTTCGGGATATGAAATTCTTGCTCCATATTTTATCAAGACAGCGAATTGAGCATGCAGTTTTCAACAGAATGCTATAAGTATATACTGAAACGTAGTACAGTGAAAGAAAACACTTTTCTATCGAGAAAGGGTACGAGGAACCGAAGAATAGGACTATTATATTTGGACTACTTCTGATCTGCGAAGACTTGATTTAACAGTAGTCAGGCTTACAGTTTTTAAGAAGCAATGATTCGGTCAAAATTTGCTTCCATGGTGTCGAAAGTACCCTATAGGTTAGAGACAAAAAAGTGTTTTCCAATAGACTTCCATTATAGCATTGTGGCGTGTACGGCCTTAGATTTTTTTGAAACATGTTTATCTGGTACATTTTGTTTTTCAAGAACTATCTTAGTTCCACCGAAACATATGAAAAGTAATGCTAAATTTAAGAAATTTTGGTGTGAATGATCTGACCCCCATGATGGCAGGAGAAATTCATTTGGAAGAAAAAGTAAACAACTTTTTAATACACATAGACTGTAGCAAAGTCCGCCCGCTTAGCACTATAGGGAAAGAGCAGATCTACGAATCAAGGGGTTGTGAGTTCGATCCCCGGGTGGTGCGTATGTTCTCCGAGAGTGACGTTTTGATAAAGACATATTGTCTGATATCATTTGTCCTCAACCTCTGAGGGGAAGTTGGCTGTTAATTGCGAATAACGGGTACTTATATAGAAACAAGGAATACTTCTTAGGGTATAGGTCCATGTTTCGGAGAAAAAAGTTCGAACGTCATCAGATCATAGAAAGAAAGCATTGTTTTACATGAAAATTTAACAGCGTATAAAACATTTATGTTATTCTACAAAACCATTGTCAAATTACTCATATATAATTGAATTCCGGAAAGGAACTGCATGAAGGTGCCACACTTCTGGACAGTTTAGCGCCTTTAAAAACTCACCATTTTTAAAAGCTGTTACACGTCTTCGTTTTGATGCATTTGCAACATCGTGCGAGTGTTTCAGCTTTACATAACTAGGTAAAACAACGTTTTGACAACTGTTTACATTTATTTCTTTATAAATGGCATTCTTATTTAAAGGGGGACAACTCGTTAAGAATATTTTAAGTATCCAACTCTGTGGGGCAGAACAGTAAAACTTGTATTGGACAGATAAGTCGTGTGTCAAGATGCTGTTCATTCATTAAAAAATCTGTTGTTTTGTGATATACTGCTAAACCTTAAGTAACTGTCCTTAGTTACATAATTGACATATTGTTAAAAATCGGCGTTGATCCAAAAACAAAAATAAATGTAACAAACTGTCAAAATGTAGAGTAAAATGTTGTAAGTGCAGTAAAATATTCATTTAAAGAAAAAAAAATTACTACTTGTGTTTGATTATATGACTGAGAAAACAAAACGGACAGACATTACCTTATACCCAGGTATACTCTTTCATCTTTTTTTAGTAAGATCTCAATACTTTTTTTTATTTGGTGGTCCCTGACCTCTAGTAAGTAAATCCTAATTATTCCAATTTAGTGCATAGCGCATGGTCCGAGGACCACAGTAACTTTTTCACTTAGACAGTTTATATTTAGGTAGACTGTTTCAATGCACGTGCTCGTTATTAAACACACCCTATTACCTGATGTCCACCACGCCGAGGGATGCGGCTGCCACAGAGGTAGGAAATCAATAACGGTGAATAGCGGTGTTAGTTTTTTGCGCTGTATTTTTTCATTTCGACTTTCCATGAAGATATTTTGGTGCAGGCATGTGTGTAAATGCCTAGACATATTATATGATTGATAGACTGCTGTCCAGTCTAATTATTGTAAGGTTACATTTGAAAGAAAGTAGGGTATTAATACTGTGGTCCGAATTCTGATATGTGGCCAAATAGGGGTACTAAACTACGATTGACTTAGTATATTTTTTACATATTCAGCAACTTTTTTTTTATATTTAGCTCACCTGTCACATAGTGACAGGGTTAGCTTCTGTGATCGAAATTTGTCCGTCGTCTGTTCACAATTTCTTGTGAACACGATAAGAGACCACATCTTACAATCAGTTTTAATTAAACTTGCCCACAACTTGTTTAGGCATACTATCTCGGTTTCTTTTGAAAAACTAGCTAGATCCCATCATGTGTTCCAGAGGTATTGTCCCCTAAAAGAGCCAAAATTTGTTATTTTGGCTTTTGCAGCTACATGTATATACAGACTTTTTTTCTGGTTTGATACAAACTTGCAACAATTACTCCCGGATTCCATGGAGGATCTGTCAGATCCATTTTAAAGTTCCTGAGGTACAGCCCCTGATTGACCCCTTAAAGAGCCAAAATTTGAAAACATTCAGCTTGTGAAGACAATAGAAGTGACATTTTATGTTTGAATTTAACCTACCTTACATATATTTTAAGTCACAATAAAATCTTGGCTCATTTCGAAAACCGGCTAGATTCAATCAAGATTTTTACAGTTACTCGGGCAAAATTTTCTATTTTGCCCTTTTCAGACATAATATGGAGGTTTCATTTATTTTTTGTTTGGTACATACTTACACAATTTGTTCTTGATGATCTCTAGACCTGGATCAAAATTCGTGTCGGGGCAAAAACTAGGTCATCAGATCAACTCAAAGGAAAAGCATTTATGACCCTATCTTCATGAAACTTGGTCAGAATGTTTATCTTCATGATTTCTAGGCCAAGTACAGATCTTCATCATCTGGGGTCAAAAACTAGGTCACCTGGTCAAATTTAAGGAAAAACTTGTAAACATTATAAAGAAGCCACATGTATGACCATATCTTCATGAAACTTGGTCGGAATGATTATCTTTATGTTTGAAACTTGGTCATATGGGTCAAAAACTAGGTCACCCTTTCAAATGAAATTAACAGCCTGTTAACAATCTGATATGAATGAAACTTGATAAGAATATTTGTTTGCATTAAATATCGCATTAATTTTTATCTGGACAAACTAGGTCACCAGGTCAAATCAAAGAGGTGATTGATGCAGTATTCTAAAATTCTTGCGACAGATTGTTCCTTTGCGTGTCATTGTGCTATTTTCGTTCATTAAAGATGGCCGAAGACATATAGAGCAATATGGTTTTTGTATATGGCTATGTGTAAATGTTGAGTTCTGCTCAACCCGGGGCTAGAGGGCGAGGACGGTAGCATGCATTTCCACTACCGTCCATGAACAGGCTCAATCAAACCGAGCCTGCAACATTTTCGTTTTTGTCGTGTTGGGCGATCTGTGAAGTTTCCACTTTTCTCTATTTTGTAAGCAAGCTTTCGATTTGTTACTTTTCAACAACGAACCGCCATTCTGATTAAGGCTGCTGGCTTGCTCCTTGTAATAAAAGGAAAAAGCTAGGAGCCAGGAATTGATTTTGTGATCGTTTTGATAGTTTTCACATTAAAATCCTATCGTTAAACTGGCTCGCCGAGGCAAGCCAGCGAAAGTGTAGAGAAAACAGTATTACCAGCTGATTTAAACACTGTAATGTCTCAAGTACGATGTATAGATGAAATATTATTTACCTCTTGTGGGTTTCACAACCTCATTTTACGGAATCCAGTTTGAGCCATGTTAAGCTAAATACGACACTCGACACGGCACATGAAAATTGAATGCGATCCCAAAGATGAACGCATTTCTATAGATATAAGTAAGCATTATATTTCTACAGAAACAACACGTCTTACAAGTAAACTTTAAATCGCAAATACATTTTATGTATGAGTTGTGCGTATTTGACATATACAAAGATATCCCATTAAAAAGTGCCTAGATAGCTTCCTGCATATGTTCTCAAAGACCTTCTTCAATTTAAGGCTTTTCTACATTTTGTTCTGCTATAATTACCTCATACTACAAGTATGAGAAAACATATGCTTTCTTAAATAACAAATAAATGAAATTAAGATGTTGCTATTTCAAAACCATGACTTACATGTAGATTACTTAAATCATATTGTGTCAGTTTGTATTAATCAATATGTGTTCAATGTATGTTGTCTTTTTTTAGAATTTAATAACATTCTAAACGTTATTTATTCAAATCTTTAAAAGATGTCATTGAAGAACAGTATTCCATATTTTATCATATCTCACAAGCTTACAAGCTTACAACTGATAAAATGTCGAAGACATTATTTCGTATGTTGTATATTAATCATTTTTACATTATCTTTTTACAATCTCAGTTTCGTTTATCTCTGTCCATTCTAGTTAAATATGTATCCAGGTTTGAAGAACATGACCCTCCAAAGGTATTTTATATTGAAAGAAGATGGAAAATACGGATATTTAACAATTTTCAGTGTATTTTAGTTTCATTGATATCCGTAGAAGTCAGCATAATGTATAATTTTACTAGTATGCGCGTTAGCTTTCTAATATAAGCTTAAAATATATACGTCGCGGGGCTCGTGTTTCCATGGTAACGCATTTTCTCTCATATTTAAACAACTACGTATAAAAACGGGGTTTTTCTACGGCTTCAGTGCCATTCTGTTATTGACCAACATGGAATATTTTATTGTTATATCATTAGCAAAATACCAAGCACTTTACATGGTACCCTATTTTTCTTAATGTTTAAAGTAACCATGGCAACAGAGATGTTTAAAATAACTTATATCTTGCATTTTGTCGTAATTTCTTATAAAACAATATTGAATAAAATTATCTTTCTTGTTAATGTAGCTTTAAAACATAATATTTCTAACGTAAGTTATATTTTCGTCACAAATTCGTGTTATTTGCATTTATTTAAACAAATTTCACAGCTTAAAATACTTACAGCAGCACCCTTCGTCTGGCATTTTTCATGGAAAAACCGTTCAGCATGCTGCTGTTATTCTCATGGATACTATTGAAATGAAAATAAAAACCCGAAGCTGTGTTCCTTAATTAGACCAGTGTCAACGCTTTTGAATTTTACATTTAGATATATAGGTCACGGGCTTCGTTTCCATGGTAACATCAATTCAATTCAAGAAACCACAATTTTCTACTGAAATTTGAACAATTTTAGATCTTAGTTTTAGTATATAAGTAACAAATTATCAACAGAAACTGAAAAATAGGTATTACAAATCAAACTGCTAGTTTTTTATTTGAAAATGGCCGTAACAAGTAACCTTTCACCAAACTATATTCCAAATAACATTGGTTACCACCATCCATTTTCTTACATTCCGCATAACATTTCAATATAACTACATAAAAAAGCAAAATATTGATTATTATTCAGAGCAAAAGACTCATAAAAATATTTCAGTAAATAATGGTTATTTGAAAATAGTTCAAATAAAGAAAATGCACAAAATTACGTACTTTCAAAGTAAAAGTTTTAAAAAATTTGCGCGGTAACTGACACGTAACGCCATGACGTCAATGACGTCATTTTAAGGCAACATTGTTTTGGAGCGTTTCTGCGGCAGTTTATTCATTATTTCTGCATTATTAAACCATAAAGCATCAGATCGGAGACAGGTTCATGATCTATTTTAAGAAGAATGGATATACAAACACATTTAGTTTGTCGTAAACGTCGTCGTAAATCATCACGTTAGCTTCCGGTTGGACATGCGCACATACAAATATTAAGGTAACCTACCTCCTTAGTAGATTTTATTAGAAAAAAAAATATATTTGAGCCACGCCATGAGAAAACCAACATAGTGGCTTTGCATCCGCGCAGTCTGGTCAGGATCCATGCTGTACGCTTACGGTTTTTCTAATTGCAAAATGCTTTGAAAGCGAACTGCATAGATTCTGACCTTGCAGACAGCGCGGATGCGCAGCCTGTTTTGGATCCATACTGGTCGCAAAGCCACTATGTTGGTGTTCTCATGGCGCGGCTCATTATAAGAAAATGTATATTACGTAAACAAACGAAAACGCCCGAAGATTTAATAGTGTCAGTCAATATTAATATATTGATGTAACAAGCTATGATATAAAATGCCCAACTATACAGAATGTTTTCAGAATTTATTTCCTGTGATCAGTATTTTTTAGTGTGTTTGTTTTTTTTTTCTTTGCATGTGTGTAAAATGTATAAAATGACTCTCGGACTGTAAGTGAATGACTGCGTAATGCGTAAATTAATTAACTACTATAATATAATCTCGGGTTTTGAAGAAATTTGGTTATTTCCGGAATCTGTAAATATAAATATGTTTATACCAGAATTTAGGCTAAGACTGAGAGATATTTATATTCAGAACTGGCGTACAAATATGAACACGTGTACATCGTTATACATATACAGAGAAATTAAGTTGTCATATGTAAAATCTGCATACTTAGAAATTTTAGACAATAAAAAATACAGAAATGTAATTGCAAAGTTAAGATTAAGTTCACACAATCTTGCTATTGAAACGGGAAGACATAGACAAGTAGATAGAAGTCAAAGAAAATGTACCATGTGTGATTTGAATGATTTAGAGGACGAAGTTCACTTTGTTTTAAAATGTCCATATTATAGTAATATTAGACAGCAGTTTATTCCAAGATATTATGTAAGACACCCGAGCGTTTTTAAATTTATATCTCTTATAAACTCGGATAGGAAATCATTATTAATAAAACTAGCTAAATTTTGTATCCAAGCATTTGAGGTTAGAAACCAGGTAAACATAAATTAAAGTTTGTTGTTGATATTTTTATCTATGTCAAGGTACCGACTGTAGTTTAAAGTTGATGTACATTTGCCACGATTGTTATACATCTATTGGGCGATGTAAATGAACACTCTCACACGTTTTGACAAGTTTTGACTGTATTGACATGTATTACCATTTCTTTGTGTTTGCATGTTTGTAAAATTGTATTATTTATGACGATGGGCTGTTAGGCTTAAGTCTTAATAAACTATATGTTCTGTTCTGTTCTGTATAATAAAATAGTACTTAAAAAGAAATGCAGAATCCTACATGCCTGGTGTTCCAATTAATAAGGTGATGCCTCACTAGCATCTTAGAGTTGTATTTACAAACGACGGTATTTCTGTCACTAGTATCTAAGAAAAGGCGTGGAAACGAATCTCAATAAATGAGAACTTTAAAATTTATTCTTGACCGCAAGTCTCTTGAAACTGCAGTATCTATTTTAAAATTTTGTGTTTTATACCGTCTCTTCTGGAGTATTCTGATGTCGTGTGGAATATTATAAATTTATAACCCAAACTTGAATGTATTATTTTTTATTATGAAGATATTGTAATCTTATTCATTTTCTTTGTTTGCTGCTGTGTATAAGATTGATATTAAGACGTTTTTATTTAAAACACTCAGTGTGTACACTGCAAATACATGAACAATATTATGTATAAATAACTATTCTAACATAGTCATCGTTGATACATGGCATATAATAATCAGAGGACAACAAGATATTCTTAGGATAGCCTCACATTTTTGTGCAATCTCTCCAGGCATATGTATGTTTTTGACATCACGGAAAATGACATCACTCGACTTTAGCTCATTTCAGGAAGTAATAAAAATGAAAATAGACATGCCAGACTTTAAAACGAAAGTCGTCTAGACTCTATGGATTGGTCGATATATAGTTAGGGGCAACGCGCAGGGGTCATCCCGTCAAAATGTTTGTATACGGAAGCATAAAAGGGTCATCAGACGCTAAATACGATTAATTACGTTACAGCTGCGGAAAAGTTATTAAATGTACTAAAGAATCTGGCGGCGTTTTCGGGTCTGTATTTCACACCACCTCCTAATTAGGAGGACCGCGAACAATGCGAGAATGAGAAGGTACGACTTCAATGTCAAAGAAAAATCGTAGAGAAACAAACATTTTATAAATTTATGAACAAATAGTACATAATTTGAATGAAAAACATTACATCCGTAGGTAATGCAAACAAGTGCCGCAAACAAGACCGTAAAACTTCACTTCCAGCTCCGGTATTACATTGGTGGGACTTGTTTTACAAAGCGGCATACGCCGTTTTACGCAGATTTCAACTTCCGGAACCGGCGCAGCCACTTCATTTCTCTCGTTTGCGCCGCCGGAGAACGCCGATTGCACCGGTTCACAGAATGCGGTGAGATGCGGCGAGGTGTAGACAAATATGGCTGAAAACTCCTCATAAGGAAATTTTGAAGTAAGTTAGTGATTATTATAAATTAAAAAAAATAGTTAAGTAAAATAACTTTAAATACTTTAAAAAAGATAAGAATGCACGTAAACTAACAAAACACTTTTTTCTTAATTATTTTATTTAACCTATGTAACAGGACCCTTAAACAGAATATTTAATATGTGCTAAAAGGAATTTTTTGGTAAGCTAAATCTTGTATCACTTATTAATTCTGTAATTACAGACAGCTGTCACAGCAGTAGCCGCCATTTTTAGCCCACCATCATCAGATGGTGGGCTATTAAAATCACTCTGCGTCCGTGGTCCGTCCGTCCGTCATTCCGTCCGTCCGTCCGTCCGTCAGTCAGTCCGTCCGTCCGTCCGTTAACAATTTCTCGTTATCGCATCTCCTCAGAGACTACTGGGGGGATTTTGACCAAACTTTGTCAGAATGATGTATTGGTACCCTAGTTGTGTCCCCCTGAAAATCAGACTGGTTCAACAATTTTTGAGTGAGTTATGGCCCTTTGTTTATTTCTATAATTTACATAGATTTATAATAGGGAAAACATAGGGAAAAACTTTGAAAACCTTCTTGTCCAAAACCACAGAGCCTAGGGCTTTGATATTTGGTATGAAGTATTATCTAGTGGTCCTCTACCAAGATGATTCAAATTATTTCTCTGGGGTCAAATATGGCCCCGCCCTGGGGGTCACATGGTTTATATAGACTTGTGTAGAGAAAAACTTTGAAAAACCTCTTGTCCAAAACTACAGGGCCTAGGGCTTTGATATTTTGTATGTGACATCATCTAGTGGTCTTCAACTAAGATTATTCAAATTATACCCCTAGGGTCAAATATGGCCCCACCCTGGGGGTCATATGGTTTACATAGACTTATATAGGGAAAAACTTTGAAAATCTTCTTGTCAAACCACAAAGCCTAGGGCTTTGATACTTGTAATGTTGCATCATCGAGTGGTTCTCTACCACGTTTGTTCGAATTATCCCTCTAGGGTCAAATATGGCCCCGCCCCGGGGGTCACATGGTTCATATAGACTTATATAGGGAAAAGCTTTTAAAATCTTCTGGTCAATAACTACAACATTCAAATTTGGACATGTATATTTTTGAGTGGCAAGATGAACCTTGACATGAGTTGACCTTGATTTTGACCTAGTGACCTACTTTCACATTTCTGTAGCTACAGCCTTCAAATTTGGACCACATGCATAGTTTTGTGCACTTGAAAAAACTTTGACCTTGATTTTGACCTAGTGACCTACTTTCACATTTTTGAAGATACAGGTATCAAATTTGGACCATATGCATAGTTCCGTGTTTCAAAATGAAATTTGACATTGATTTTGACCTAGTGACCTACTTTCACATTTTTGAAGGTACAGTCTTCAAATTTGGACCACATGCATAGTTTTGTGTTCCGAAATGAAATTTGACCATGATTTTGACCCAGTGACCTACTTTCTCATTTCTCAAGCTACAGCCTTCAAATTTGGACCACGTACATGGTTTTATGTACCGAAACAAACTTTGACCTTTACATTGACCTAGTGACCTACTTTCACATTTTTGAAGGTACAAGCTTCAAATTTGGACCACATGCATAGTTCTGTATTCTGAAATAAAATTTGACCTTGAATTTGACCTAGTGACCTACTTTCACATTTCTCAAGCTACAGCCTTCAAATTCGGACCACCTGCATAGTTTTGTGTACCGAAATGAACTTTGACCTTAAGATTGACCTAGTGACCTACTTTCACATTTCTGTAGCTACAGGCTTCAAATTTAGACCACATGCATAGGATTGTGTACCGAAACAAACTTTGACCTTGACATTGACCTAGTGACCTACTTTCACATTTTTGAAGGTACAGGCTTCAGATTTGGACCACATGCGTAGATTTGTGTTCTGAAGTGAAATTTGACCCTTGATTTTGACCTAGTGACCTACTTACACATTTCTCAAGCTAAGCCTTCAAATTTGGACCACTTGCATAGTTTTGTGTACCAAATTAAACTTTGACCTTAAGATTGATCTAGTGACCTACTTTCACATTTCTCAAGCTACAGCTTTCGAATTTGGACCACATGCACAGTGTTGTGTACGGAAATGAAATTTGACCTTGAGCTAGTCAGTAAGTCTTGAAATTTGGAACACTCCAAAATGGCACATTGGTGGGCGCCAAGATCACTCTGTGATCTCTTGTTTTGTTTAACCGGATTGCTCGATTCACTCATCATATAGGCGTATGCCTGTCATGTGACCGGCTTACCCCGATACGCCAGCGGTGAATGCAAATCAAGTAGACCCATATAGAGCGTACCGAGCTGCGTGATCCGGCTATACTCAATTCTATCCGGGAAATAAACGCTCAAGGTCGCCCTTGAAAATGAAATTAAATAATGATAATAATCTTCCTAAGTAACAATTTCACAAGATTATTCGCGCTTAAAACCATGATTTATTGATATATAAATTAGACAAACTTGATTGACAGTGCCAAATCCATTTTTTTGTGAGTTTACAGCAATTGATATGTTCGTAGAGATCGCTGATTGGTTTAGAATTTTTTTGTCGCGTGCTCTCGAGTTTTATCGTTGGAAAATAATCTTTGACTGTATAGAAACCAAATAGGCCAAATTGCGCATTATAGGGGTAGTATGAAGTGTGCAGCATTCATTTAATATAAAAATACATAGTGTGATATTTGTGGATTTAATTATGAACCAAACTGTAGTCTAGGACGGAGTTAACCTCACTTTTGTGAATAGTTTTGACCCGGCTTTCAAATATTTCTGTGTACATGTATGCCTGAATGAAAAATTACCAAAACAGAGATATACTTGTTTTTGTAAACTGTGAAGAAATATGCATCTATCGTTTCTGTGAATTTAATCATCGTAGAATTATGATTTTGGCCTGTTAGAACTCTTCACTTATAGAGATATTGACACGCGGATAGAGGAAAAAGAGATTTTGTAAACATTAGCGAATTATAAACATCTCATTTTAGTACCAACATTATCTGAGACAAACATGATATATTATTGTGTAATGTAGGCTATAGTAATTGTTGAAGAAATATACTTTAGAAATGTACTCTTGATGCCAAAGTGTCGTTGTTTGTAATAAATCATTTGTATAGATCCACTTAATGCATCGAGGCGTGTCTGTACTTTTAGCTTATAACAATACTGCGGTAAACGCCAAGGATAGCGGATAAGTAACTCCTCACTAATGAGAAACATTATCTTGTTACTTCCCTTGAAAAGCTGTATGATAAAGCGCATGAATAACCAAACGTAACATTGGTCCCTTTCAGTTGGATTCCTCTGACTTTTTCGTTATTACCTTTGTCCAAGATGTCGCGGCTTATGAAAATAAATATGCCATTAAGAAGTAGGTTTCTTAATAAAATGATTAATCAAACCTTAATATAGAACAGTCATTAAAAGAAAACTTGTCCTTAATTGTTTCCAATCCAATGAAATTTAGTACAGCTATTGCTTATTAAAATTACAAGTAAATCAACGATAAAAACAGTGGAAGGACATTTTATACTGCACAGCGATAGAAACTATCCAGATCATGTGTATCTGTGATTCTGTTTAATAAAAAATCTTGAATTTATAAAGTTGACTTGTTTTCTTCAAAACACATTACACTTGAACACTTAAAAAATCAACTTCATCATACTCTGCGACACTGATTTTTTTCTAAGAAAAACATTTTCTCTCTAGGCTCATCTCAGAGACAGAGGCAAGAGATATTGTAACTTTTTTCAGAAAGTGGTATCAGAGAGGATTAGAGGATTGATTTTATGGCGGGTTGCTTTACATTTAATGACTGAAACCAGTCTAACATTAATGTGGTCCCAACTATTAAACAACCAATTCATGCCGGGCATTTCTTCACCTGTGTACTTAGCGAGCATTTTTTGCCCCTGACTGAATGCAGTTTACTTTGTTCACGATCTTTAAATATATTTTGAAATCATAAATGTAGCTTTTCGCAATCATGGCATCCGCATCGTATAAACGCAAACTACAATAACAGTAAAAAATACCTTTTATCTTTACCTAATTGAAATTCATTTAGAAACTATTCTTGGAAGAGACCACTTTTTAACCGTTCCTTGGACAGTCTCTTAATACAGTTTCGACTAACGTATGTTAAAACACGGTTGTGATGTAATCCTTTGTTAGTTTTGTCCATTATATAAGTTATTGTACCGATACAGCTTATTTTACACGATTATTTTACTATACCTGTCCATTCTTATCCTGTAACTGTCCATTCTCAAAATAATGGATACTTTAAGAATGGACAGGTACAGGTTAATAATGGACAGGTATAGTAACAACCTTGTACGCTGAGAGGTGTGAGTACATCAAGCTATGAAATTCGAAAGTTTCGAAATATTAACTGCAACGATTTTTTTTTCAGAATTTGTAGCTGCATTAAAAAACACGCTAAAGGGGGTCGTATGATTTTAACCCAAATCGTCCAACAAATTACCAGTCAAATGAAAATCAATCAATGTGCTATAATTAATTACTGAATGTTAGTTTAAATCTTCAACCGTTAGAAAGTAGTAAAGTCCTCTTTGTGTACTCCTGAAAAGTATCGCAGATATAAACCTGGTATGGCATTTTCAGTCGAAAATAGATGAAAATAGGCAACGTAATGTAAAAGCAAGAGCTGTCGGAGGACAGCAACGCTCGACTGTTCAACAGTTTTGTCAATTGAATGAATATTAAAGTCGAAAAGGGGGCCATAATTTTGTAAAATTGCAAAAAGAATTATGGAACCTGTGCAATGCATATCAGTTCATGACAGGGACAATTGTGCAAGTTTAAATTCATTCCCATTAGAGGGTACTGAGATACCAGCTTACCTACAAAAATTTAACCAACGACTGCTTAGTCGAAAAAAAATGGCATAAATTTAGAAAAATGCAAAGCAGAGTTATGACACCTGAGCACTGCATATCAGATCAGAATAGTGAACAAGTGTGTGACGATTCAATCCATTTCCATAAGTAGATACTGAAATACCAACTTACATATAAAAACCTCAATCAAAAATGTCTAAGTCATTAATGGGGCATACGTTTATACAAACGCAAAATAGAGTTATTGAACCTGTGCAGTGTAGGTCAATTTATCCCAATGAATAAGGTTCACATGAAGTGTTTTGAAACTGCCCCTCAGGGGAATTTTTGTTTTGTTTTTAGCCATCATAAGCTTTTGTTTTTCATAAAATGTATACCAAACTGTTCAGAACAAATAGAAGTGAAATGAAAAAAATGCTGCTATGTTCAAGAGAATATGTAAGTTAACCATACTTCATTACTGGGGAGTACCCAGATAAAAATGTTGCACACAGAACCAAACCAAAATTAAAGAAAAATACGTTTGAAAAAGAAGTTTGATATTTTCTACAAAATAGAACGTTTACAGTCGAAGTGAATGTGATATTAAACAAAATACACATTCCTAAACAATCGTACCTTTGAATAAAGTATTTCCTACTTCCTCTGAACAAATTAGTATATTTATTATAAATGGTCTATGAGATATAAATTTCAGAAAGTAATATTCATCTAAAGGATGGTCTCAAACACTGTCGATGAACCTTAACCAAATAGGACGCGGACGCCGACTCAAAGATGAAATTAAAAAAAAAGTCAGAACTCTACATTTCCACATGTTATAAGTACCAAAATATATTTTAGAGACATCCGCAGATGTATTTATACGGCGGTGCACATGGAACCTTCAATGATACACAGATAGAGATTCCATGAAAAGCGGCGTGTGGTCCCCGGATAAAATAATGCATGGATCCTAAACGAGAAAACAATGGGTAAAATTAAACAAACTTGAGTCCAATAGCTTTGAATAGTTGAGCTAAAGAAAACACAATTTTCCGTTCTTTTTCAAATGCTATTTTTGGCCATAACTGACATTTGTTGCAGTCCTACCCAGAAATGTGTAATTTCACCTTTCTATTACGAGGATACAAAAAAAAAAAAGGAAAAACGTCAAGTTCCCTAAAGTTTTACTGCACGTTTCAATATTTCGGTATTACCAGAAATTTTGGCTTTAATTTAACAATACAATTTTTTAGCAATGATGATGTTATTTATTGTAATAACAAAATATTTTCTCGTAATAACGAGATACGAGTCATAACTAGTAAAGATCTAATGCAATACGGGTAATTTTCTTCTAATAAAATTGATAGAATATCTCGTAATTACGAGATAAGAACGATTGTTTTACAATAATGATATAAAATAAATTACGAGGGTTGTCCCAGAAAACCGCGAACTCTTTTTATTATTTCGAAAATAAGCGATGCATTTATTAATGATTTCAACTGGTGTTATTTCAATATATACTTGACAGGACTATAGAGTTTAAAATTAAAAATCTGTCATATTTTTCGAGTATTTTTTTAAATAATAGACGGCAGTCAGTGCTAGTCGGCGCACGCTTATTTTTCCTCATAACAAAATGAAACAGCTTCCTTTTAATTTCATGTAACTTTCCCGATATACATCTCACAGGATTAAAATCTATATCGTAATTAATGGCAACGCGTGGCGCGTAAATATTTTACATTTCAAGTCTTTGATTACTTATGTTAAAACAGTGATGTAATTTTGAAAGTAACGGTCGCGCGCACTTCCAGAAATTACGACATCAGATAAGTTCGTGGCGCAGAAAGTATTGAAAGTATTATGTCGCCCTGACTTTGAATCACTCGCCCAACCTTCCTTAAAACGTTTGTGCCACGTAAACACAAGTGTCCTGCTAACATTTGCCAGACTTCCAGAATTTTTCACTTCCCGTTTTGTTTGTGAAGGAGTCATACCGCGGCATTCACAATATTTATTAATACTTTCTGCGCCGCGAATTTATTTGACGTCGGAAATTCTGAAAGTGCGTGTGCTTTCAAAGTTACATCACCATTTTAAAGCAAGTGATGTCAAAGACTTGAAACGAAACATAATTACGCGACACACGTTGCCATTAGCGACGATATAAATTTTAATCCTATGAGATGTATATCATGTAAGTTACATGCGTTTAAATGGAAGACGCTTCTTTTCGTAGGAGGAAAACTGAGCGTGCGCCGACTAGCACTGACTGCCGTCCATTATTTAAAGAATACTCAGATAATATGAAAGGTATTTAGTTGTAAACTCTTTAGTCATGTCGTGTATACATTGAAATACCATCAGTAAAAATAATTATTTGATGCGTCGCTTATTTTTGAAATGATAAGAAAATGTCGCAATTTTCTGGGACAACCCTCGTATACATACATACATTTTAGAATGTCTTCTCCTGGGCCCTTCATTTATATAAACTGCAAACTCAGCACGGACAAAGCATGGACAACTATTGATACATACATCATACGGCCAAGTTGAATTTTAGTTTTTGTAAAGGTACCTCAAATCATTCATAGATATGACAAAACGAGATATGTTCAAAATTTCCTAAATATCAGCACTGAATATTATTTAAGAAATAATTTATAGCAAAAGAGTGCTTTAACACTATTTATGCACGATGTGTGGTTATACGTCGGGCGTAATAATTTCACGAGGGCGCAGCCCGAGTGAAATTATTTGAACGACGTATTACCACCCAAGTGCATAAATAGTGTTAAAGCACGATTGTGCTATAAATTATTTCGATTCTAATATGCCCTTAATCTGAAACATTAAATAAAATATGGAAGCGCTCTTTCTTGGTCGCAACAAAATCTTTGACGTCATCGCACGTTAACGTGACGTCATTCTAGCGTAAGAGTGTTTTAACAGAGACAAACATGTTAGAATTGTGTTTAAAACACTTTTAATTGCAATAAATATTTATGTGCAATCTAATTTCAGATCTATTTGACTTGGTATTTTTACATAGCACAGAGACACAAATCAATGAATTGTCTTTGTCTCAAAGAGGACAATATTAGTGACATTATATAATATCACGAGAATCTTTATATTTTCGTGAGAACCGGTTTTTAAGTCAGAGAAAAGCCTCAAACTATCCATTATGTGAAAGAATGGACAATCTCGGCGCGTTGCGCCTCGATTTGTCCACTCTTTGACATAATGGACAGTTTTCGGCTTTTCTCCTTTACATAATCAATTCTGACATAGATCTTATAAAATGTGGTTGTATTGAAATGCACTGTTTGTAGATTTCTATGCACAAGTTAAGCAAAAGGAGTAAACGGTTGAAAATGTTAACTAACTTTGTATCATGCATATAGTGATGGATGCTGTACACTTTTTCTAAATATTCCTTCAGCTATATATAGAGATACACAATTATTTTATATAAAACGGTATCGACCGTTGTTATCAGCTAAATGTGGAAATACTTTACATCAAATCAAGTGAGCAATTCATTTTATTTTAATGATTTATCTTTTTTCTTTTTCATTCTTAAATCATCGTAATGGGTCTCCCAGTTAAAAGAGAGAGAACAAACAAACAAACAAAAGAAATAAGAATACGAAATAAACAAAATGGAACATTAATATTCAATACATTAAATATTGATGCATAAATATTTCTTTTTATTGTTTCCCTTTCATCTGTCATAATTTTAAAGATAATGCAGTAACATAGTGAAAATGGGCGAGTGTTGCCATGTTTACTACTATGCTTCCATTTGAGGCACTTGGTCCGCTCCATTTCAATTACGCTTGTTATTTAAGTAGATTTATCATTAACATTATAATAGGAAAATATGACATCCGTATAGCATAAACTGTCTTGTTGCGCGTGCCCATCAAGTCACACCAGTAAATGGTTTCTCCAGACATGTATTTTTGTCATGAAAATATTCTAACAGGTCAAGCACATATCCCTATCAAATTGTATTATCTCGATCGGGATATATGATATAGGCCTACCCTGATCGGGGTAACAGGGGTGACATAAGAACAACAGAAAAGTACAAAAGATCTGTGAATTTTATTCGGAAATTGTAAATGCTCCATCCGTAATATTAAAATTAGATATTTTCAAAAATACAAGTTTGATGTTTGTTTCATGAGTATGATAGGGGATGAACAACGTCCGTAAATAGTTATTGGTTTTTGTTATCCGTATAATACGGGACAGTTTTCTTATGCCTTCCGGTAGTCCGCAGACTGGTTGTTTGCATGAGTAGCAGAGCACCCCAAATCAGTTACAGAAATTTGTAAACCGTTCCAACATGTTTCTTTTATTTCTTTGACTAAAAATAATGCAAGAAATGTTTCTAGTTACTTGAGAGAAATAGAAAATGACGTCACCATGACACCGGCTTACCTTAAATTTTGCCAAGTTTGACATGTTTGAAATTTGTAAAACATTCTGCATAACTGGATTTAGA
>NW_026459087.1:0-5399 GCF_021730395.1 Mercenaria mercenaria
GTAAAATCGTCTGGGGGAAAAGCTGATCGGCATAAATTTCTAGAAGAAAAATAATTCAGACATAGTTTCTCTTTTTTCGTAAGGTGGTGTGCGCAAGGCATATCTAGCCCATCTTTTTAAAAGGGAAATGTCCCCCCAAATACAAATTTAGGGGTTTCAGGCTTAGCCGTGGACCCACTATGTTTTTAGGGGTTCACATATGGGGGGAATTACTACTTTGGCGCAAATTTTTAAAGTGGAAATTTGGGGCCCCTTTAAAGGGGGTTTTTGGGGGATAAAAAAAATTATGAATTTTTATAAATATAAACTTTCTTATTCTGAACAGAATTTAATGAAATTTACGGGAAATTTAAGTTTTTGAAATACGGAAAACATGGGGGGTATTTCATGCGGAAATCTGACATTTACCCTCAATACTCAAAATTTACAAAAGATATGCAAAACCTGCTTTTTACAATACATATAAAAAAGGGCCCGTATGTCAATTTTGACACAGTGGTAACACTGTTTACTACAAAACCAGGATCTTGAGTTCGAGCCGCCGCCCCCCAAATTTAAAAATTTATCTTGGGGAATCTCCCCTGTGTTTGGGTGCTTTACACGCACTTAAAAAAACCGGGAAGCTTCGGGAATTCAGCGTCATCTGTATTTTCCCAACCCCTGCCCAAAATTATAACATTTTCTAGGGATCGCCCTCCCGGTGGCGACATAAATAAGCTTATATCAAATTACATAATGTATATTCTTAAAAAGGAAATGGATCCAAAAGTTTTTTGGGCTAGCGATAAGGGCAAAAGAAAAATACCCCCCGTGTTTCCCGTAAAGGTTTTTGAACGCCAGTTTCCTTTTATTTCTTGTGACTAGCCTATATTGATTTTTTTGTAATAAATCCTATTTTAGCTGAAGTTTAGAAAAAGTTCAAAATTGTTGACATGTCAGACAAAAATCTCTTTAGAAAGATCATGATCCTACTTTTCTTGTGTTTTTGGGGTTTTAAAGGGTTTTTCATTCGCCCTATTTTTTCCTTGAAAAATTGACGTTTATTTTGTAGAACACAAAAGGGAAACGCAAATTTACTCATCGCTGCTTTGATAACTAAAAAAGCTGTTTTGACGACGTCCGCGTAAGTCAGGGGAAAAGTTTTTTACTGGGCGCACGTGTTTGACTGCTCTCGCAAGTTGCTTTTCTTTTGAACGTGTAAAGAATTTATTTTTCTACAATCCTACTATTCAAATTGACCCAGGGGTTCTTCAAAAAAAATGTACTGGTAAGAAGAATACTTATTGTTAATTAGTTGTAAAGACTTCTGTAAAAAGAGTTTACGGTTTACGGGAAATTTTATAAAATACTAACCCCGTGGCTTTTTGGTGTTTTTAAAAAGTTTAAAAAAACAAAGGAGGGCTTAACCAAAAGGGTATGTACCTCGACCTACCCGGCCTTAGGGTTTCACGTAGTAGGGCAATTACCTTGGTTTTCACCGTATCATCATACAAAAACTGTTTAAATGTTAATGAATTTATTTTTAAATGTATTTTTTTAAACAAGTTTAAAATAAAAAAAATTTTTGGCCCCTTGTGTTTTTGTTTTATGCAAAATATCTGAAAATTTTTTCATAGAATCCCTTACGGATTCATTTTTATTGAGCTTTTTTTATTCAAAAAGGTTTTACGGGGAAAAAAAAAGTCATCGTTGATTGTTGAAATACCGTGTCAAGCCATCTCTATTTTCAAGAAGGTAACAATGAAGCAATATTTTTGTCTCTGCCAGCAACTTTAAGCATATTTTATTACTTAACTGTGCAGTTTTCATTCCATATCCGGGATAAATAAATGGTAATAGTTACGGTAGTTTTATTTTTATTTTATTTTTATTTTTTTTTGTTGTTGTTGTACAAAAGCTGCAGTTTATAACACATAACTTCATACTACTGGCGACAATAAAACTTTTTTAAGTGATTTAAAAAATAACGAATGCGATATATTAACCACGTGTTTTTATTGTGACAATAGGCTATTTCTTAACCCATATTCATTTTTTCAAATAAGGAATAAAGTATTTAATTTCTGTATTCAAATGGGGAAACTTTGTAAAAACAATAAGAAAATGATATTTTACTCATGTTTCAAATCATATCATCATGTAAGACCAGAACTTAAACATACAAGATCAATATGGCCAATAAGGAAAAAGGAACAATTCCTTATTCCTTTTTTCAAAAGACGGATGAGGAATAGATAAAATTAGGAAAAGGAAAAACAAAACTTCAAGAACAATTTGAACCAGTAGACAGGGAGCAGTGTAAATAGTTTTAAACATGATGTACTGTTTGTTTATTTTGTTGGGTTTAACGTCGCACCGACACTATTATAGGTCATATAGCGACTTTTCAGCTTTGCTGGTGGAGGAAGTCCGTCTATAACACAGTTATACATCAATTGAATTTTATTATTTCTTGTTATAAATGTTCTTCATTATGAGATGATGTGTCATGCACAACATCCAGAGCCTAGTGGGTCTAAAGGCCAAGGTCACGCGTGGAGGTCAAAAGTAAACTTTATCTTTTCTTGTTCATTCGGAATACTTTAAACGTGTGAGAAATTCATCAGATTGTCATTACAACGAAAAAATACAAAATATAAAAGACTTTTTGGGACTTATTGTCAACTTCTCCCCCCTTTGATGAGCAACATTAAAAACGGTGTCAATATTTCACAACTTATTCTTTTTTGCTCAAAGTTATAGGGTTTTAATGTAGAATTCTTCATAACATCAAAAAAAATATTACAACTTGCAGGGTTACCGTTAACATAAGCTACGGAAAACTTTCAGTAAATTTTACTACAGATCGTCCGAACTTTTAAAAGAAATATAAAACTAACCTAAAAAAACTTTTAAACTTGGACTTACACCCCCGAATACTATGGAGATGTAGTTTATAAATTCGAAAAATTAAACATAGTCCTTATTTTAATCAGATATTTGTAAAATGTGTTAAAAAGTTTATCAAAGGAGGATACGATGTGAAAATCGTGAAGCACAGTGCTTGTTTGGTGTTTGGACCCCTCTAAAGTTATCGCTAACGCTTTCCTAATTGATGGTGCGATGACTATAAAGTGTAAGCCTTCATGATGCTTTCCTCCTAATTCCTACATAAAAACAGACGGAGGGAGGGGAAATTTTTGTTTGCAGCTTTCTTAGTCATGCCCTTAAATTAGGCTCTTGGTGCTCTGACTTAAGACCCCTTAGTTTTATGCTTTACTTAATATGATCTGGTATTGTTTCCTTTCTCAGTGGGGAATGATTTTATTTACGTTGTGTTGTCTAACTTGTTGGGAATAGGGTAAGTGCGAGGTTGGCATGCCCTAAACGCGTTTAAACCCCAAGTTTCCTTTATATAGGTTACTGACTGTTCCAGTGCGGTGCTCCTATTTTCAACTTGTTTTCTGTTTGTCTTGTATTTTGTGTTGTGTATGTTGTCTTGTTTGTTGTTAGCGTTTCTTTCCTCTTTCTCCTCACTCCCCCTATTGCCCCCATCCTTTCCCATTGCAATCGCGCCCCCTTTCCCTTTTTGGCATCCCCTCCCCTTTTACTAGGAGTAATTTATTGTGCTCACCTTAATTTTGGCTGCCGGAATCCTAAGGCGGTGCCCGATTGTTGTTTTTTCCTGCTTATATGTGTGCGTTTGTGTGCTTGTGCATCTGTGTGTCTTGGGCGGTGCCCTACAGTGTTGTTATATCTTACTTGTCTGTTTATCTATATAGGTTAGTTGTATATGTGTGTGTGCGTACGTCTGTGCGCGCGCGCGCGTGTGTGTGTGTGTGCGTGCGTGCGTGTGAGTGTTTTTATCTTTTGCGCTGCTGTGGTTTACGTTGTAGTGTAACTGTGAATAAGGAACGTAGCATTCCTATTTGAATATTCATCCTTGTTCTACTTTCCCCTTCAAACCCCTCCACCACCCCCTTTCTACCCCTTACCCCTTCCTCCCCCTCTATCTATTTTTTGCATAAAATTAAAATGTACCTGTTTGATCTTTGAAGCAACCCGTCTGTAATGTTTTTCAGTTACAGCTATTTTTCTGTTGTGGGCCTACTTTGCAAGTGCATGGCTCTGAGGTTGAGGTTGTGATGCTCTGTGCTTTCAAGAAATCTACCCTTATCTATTATCTTTTATTAAGTTCTTATTAATCACAAAATGTGTAGAAATTTTCTATAAAAGTTGAATTTACACTGCTATAGATAATTAAGAATCATCAAAATGTTGTAAATATTGTGTATAGAGTAATTGATCTACTAATTTATAGAATGACTACTTGTTTTGACACTACGAATACTGCATGTAAATCTCGTGGGTAGTTGACTTACCTGTGGAAGGACCAGCTTTCCTGACCTTGACTTTCTCTCAGATTTTTGTCCAACAATTCCCATATTCCGATGTCTGATGTTTGTTGGAATTGGCTGTAAGGGTAATATATTCATTGTATGAATTATAATTAAAAATGTTCAAGTAGAAAATAAATTTTAGGACTGTTCTTCGCTTAAGTGTTTGCAGTAACTATAATATGCAAACAACTTTGTCACGTTTTTCTAGGTATTCGATGCATAGGTATTTTCTTTCCCACGATCTGAAATGAGCGATACGTGTTAAATCCACCCTATTCGCAAACTTGACATTATGCATGCTGTATACAAATTATAATTACAGTATCCCAAATTACCTAAACCCCCTTCACAAATGTGGGCAGCACGACAAATTATATTTATGTACTACCGCGTGTCTCTTAAATTTATTTTTACTAATTTTACAATCTTATACATTTACAAGTGTGAAATAAACAGATATTGTATGATGATGAGGTGGCTGTCAAATGTATGACCTTACCAGGGGGGATATTTTTTACTGATGCCTATAGGGTCAGGGAAATATCACCTTGGTCAGCTGCATAATGTCTAACAGACTTGGATACTTTCCGATATCATCATACAGTTTCAGACTACAGTGAAAATAGAACAGTGTGGTAAATATCTATATACACTTATTGAATGGATTTGCTGGTCAAAAAACTTTTGCCCGTTTCCTAGGTTCGAAGTCCCGCAAGTCATTCAATTAATGTTTTCTAGTGTATACTGATATGTAATTATATTCGAGTATAAAATACTAAATGTACAATATTCTTTATGTCATGTTTATTGTCACATTGACATTATATATGTATAGAAAATGTATTGTAGACGATGTACACTGTTCAAGTCTTGATAAAGTATCTGTTCTATTCTTCTGTTCTGTTAAATATTACAAGATATCAGAAATGAATTTTTACAGTTTTAATTCAAACTTTTGACTAATTAGCCCAGTAAACATGTATTGAATATAGACCTGTCATATAGCACAACCTATGGATC
>NW_026459088.1:0-3368 GCF_021730395.1 Mercenaria mercenaria
ATTCCTATGCATGCACCCGATTCCAGAATGACATCGGTTCATGTAGTCCTCCGAAAGTCGACAGCTACATAACTATACTACTATAAAGGGGTAGAGATAGATAAATACACAAAATGTGTAAGAAGTTTTCATACATTCCAAGCTTCACTTCGGATGAATCTGTTGCATTTGTTAAAAAGAATATTTCATTTCTCATTAATCATACATGCTATTATAATTCTAGAATACATCATGCCTTACTTTTCATCATTATAGGTGATGTATTCCACTACTTATCAGGAATAAAATTGTTCAATATAAAAGGGTACGTGTGACTTTGGTTTTAGAAGTTGCAGTAATTTCCAGTTATACCAAACTGATCTCACGTGAAATTGTGCTGAAGTTTATTCACATTTGAGAGAAATATGTTCTTATGATTAAACAATTTCTTTCCTACATACAGCAAAGTCCGATGCCATTTCTTATATCAGCAAAGACAGAAATAAAATAGATTTGTTGTGGAATATGCTGCATTTTAGTGACCTACAAGGAATTTGGGTAGTTCCTTTAATACCAGATTGTTGCATAGAAGATTTTTAACTGCATGCATTGTAGCAGACGCGCATCTTGTGGACTTGAATATGCAACCAGACTCTATAAAACTTCCGCAAAATTTTCAGTTTGAAAATAAAAAAAAAGAGTCATGGTTGTGCTTGAACGCGCGAAGGCTTTATTCATCATTTGTATATATTTAGGGATACAGTGTAAAATATATTTGGTCTAATTGCTCCTTGACAATTTCAGTTATCACAAAATCGACATTTTCTTCCCGATTATGGCGCGCAGAGCTTGCACCTGCCAAAGACTAATATCTGATTTTGAATATGACTTTTTTGATTACAAAATGGTTTACTTGATATACGTAAACATCTTCATACCAAAATTATTATCTCACTTGTGGGGAAATACCGCTAACCGTAGGAGGTCTTTCATATTAAGAAATTTTCACATTTTGATGATCTTTATAAATTCCTTGAAAAAAAAACACATCAAATTATACCTGACAATCATTATTTCATCCTTAGATGTTGCTCAGCTGGTCTTGTTAATTACGAATATCTAAGGAATCATTTTAGGAAAAATGAACTTTTGGTGGTAGCAAGTAAAGCATTGTCATCGGTATTGGTCCGGATTTTTAATATTTCCAAAAACACTTTTTATTTTTACAAATTTAAGATACAAAACAGATATATAATATCTTGTTGGATATTTCACCAAATTCACTATTCCGGCTTCGTTTTAACGTGGGTAAGGAACTGCTGATAAGAAAGATAGTGAAAAATTTTGGAAAGTAAATACATGTAAATATAACTTACTTCTGTATATGAAGACAAGTATCGCGTATTTTTTTATTAAATTAGAGTTTTTTTTTCATCAGAGTACAATTTGTGTTATGCCCAGTCGTGTCCTTTCGTAATAGCGACTGAAATAGTGCCTGACCCTACATATAACACAGGTGCCAGCAATGTTGGTTCTTGGTCAAGGTCGTAATATAGTTCTATGCTTTTGAAAGGACATTTGGATAATCTTGTTAAAACATGTTACATATTGAGATGAAGTGCTCAGTATATCTTTCACCTCTGTCGTTTTAATGTAACCATTGTGCATTGAGATCAAGACCATTTAGGGTCCAACACGTAAATTGCTGAGCAAAAACGTGCAACCATGCCGACCTAATTATAAGGTGTGTGTTGAGAATAAAGATCATGATCCGTTACCTTGACAATTTCTTCATCAGAAAGAAAGTGACATGTAAATCCGTGTAAATAAAAAAAGTTTAAAAAGTGTTTCTTAATAAAATTATCTTTATCAAAGTTAATGTTATCTAATTACTTAGTCGAATATTTTAGGCAGTCTTCTAAAGAACTGACATGGTAGGCGTTTTTTACATTTAATGGCCAGAAAGTATTAATATATTATCCCCTTCCCGAGGTGCGCTATAGGGTTTGGCGTTGTCCCTCCGTCCGGAGCCATACCTAAGCTATGGTTTGGAGTATTTGAATGAAACATGGTACAAATTTTTAATGTTTACGGTTGCAGGGAAATGTCACCCTACAAGTTTCTGTCGATTGCTTGAAGACAAAATTTATAACTATTTGTACTTACAGTGCATAAATAGTGTATGTCTTATAATTTCAAGAATCACAATTTCAAAATAAAGCGAAAGTCAAAGAACATAAAGCTCAATAGCTGCATTTGTTTTATCTCTGTAGTTACATCTAGATACGTTCAATATATAGAGGATATTTGCTTGTTTCATTATTAGATAGAAATATCTTATACGAGTGAACACCAGATGTAACATTTTCAAGAGTGGCATAGCCACCAGTGAAAATGTAAGATTATGGTGTTCATGAGTGAAAGATATATTAATGTTACATGTAAAACAAACAAATTTCTATTTGTTTCATGTTTGGTCTACATTTACTCATTTTATAGTTTCTTACCAGTGAAAAATTTGAGGTTTTTCACTGTGCAAATACCACTCTTAATATTTCGATATTTCACTGAAAAAGATGTAGTGAAACGTTATATACAAGTCATTTGCAAGAAAAGCTGGTTTCCTGTCTTTAAAGTTGCATATACCAGAACTAGCATCCGCAGTGTGCTTCATTTGTAGAGAATTTTGTGAGCGTTTTAGATCGCAGGATCTCTGGTACACTTGAAACAAGAAATATCTTTAAAAATGATGGTCGGCGAATTGTAATAAGGATAGAAGTTTATGAATTTTTCATCTAACATTCATCTTTCATCTAACATTTTTCAATTTTGCAAAACTAAACACCGCACTTTAACAATTTAAATGGTTCTATTTTAATTTTTCGCAAAGGTTTCGTAGGGTTGCAATTTTGTTTCGTTTATCCTTAGGCGAATAATTACAGCAGTAGTTTGATGAAGATTCATGAAGCGAGGTCATTAAACGTGTTTATATTTTTAGCTAAATTGGTCCCTATCCCCATTTGTAACAAAATAGCAGGAGACCTTACGATATTGTTACACATCGAGTTTGATAAAAATCCATTACATTTTAGTGGTTAATGCGAAAAAAGGCATATCTACTTTTAGCTATAGTGGCCCCTAATAGGGCCCAAGTTCCTATATAAAAAAATTTGGAAGAGGACCTTATAATGATGATCCAGACCAAGTATGACAAAGATCCACCAAGTGTTCATGAGACGCTGTATAAAGGCATTTCTGTTTTTGTCTAGCAGCCCCCAAAAGGGGTCAAATGTCCCCCTGAAAAAGTTGGCTACAAATCAAATTTGTTAGTACATGGAAAAAAAAATCAGTTAAAGGATTTTTTTATTTATTATTTTTATTTATTTTTT
>NW_026459089.1:0-73408 GCF_021730395.1 Mercenaria mercenaria
CCCCGGGGCGGGGCCTCTTTTCACCCCAGGGGCATAATTTGAACAATCTTGTTAGAGAACCACTAGGCAATGTTTCATACCAAATATCAAAGGCTTAAGCCTTGAACTTTCAGACAAGAAGATTTTTTTCCCTATTTGTCTATGTAAAACTTGGGGCCCCCGGGGCAGGACCTCTTTTCACCCCAATGGCAAAATTTGAACAATTATGGTAGAGGACCATAAGGCAATGCAACATACCAAATATCAAAAGCCTAGGCCTTGCAGTTTCAGGCAAGAAGATTTTTAAAGTTTTCTCCTATATAAGTCTATGTAAAACTTGGGACCCCCTGGGTGGGGCCTCTTTTCATCTCAGGGGCATAATTTGAATAATCTTGCTAAAGGACCACTAGGCAATGCTACATACCAAATATCAAAAGCCTAGGGCTTGGAGTTTCAGAACTAGATTTTTTAGTTTTTTCCTATATGTCTATGTAAAACTTGGTACCCCCGGGGCGAGGCCTCTTTTCATCCCAGGGACATAATTTGAACAAATTTAGTAGAGGACCACAAGGCAATGCTACATCCAAATATCAAAGGCCTAGGTCTTGTGGTTTCAAACAAGAAGATTTTTAAAGTTTTTTCCTATATAAGTCTATGTAAAACGTGGGACCCCCGGGTTGGGGCCTCTTTTCACCCCAGGGTTTTAATTTGAACAATTTGGTAGAGGACCATAAGGCAATGCTACATACCAAATATCAAAAGCCTATGTCTTGTGGTTTCAGACAAAAAGATTTTTAAAGTTTTTTTTTTCTATATAAGTCTATATAAAATTGGGACCCCGGGGGGGGCCTCTTTTCACCCCAGGGTAATAATTTGAATAATCTTGGTAGAGGACCACCAGGCAATGCTACATACCAAATGCCTATGTCTTGTGGTTTAAGACAAGAAGATTTTTAAAGTTCTTTCCTATACATGTCTATGTAAAACTTGAGACCCCCGGGGCGGGGTCTCTTTTCACCCAAGAGGCATAATTTGAACAATCTTGGTAGAGGACCACTAGATGATGTCACATACCTAATATCAAAGCCCTATGCCCTGTGGTTTTTGACAAGAAGATTTTCAAAGTTTTTTTCCTATATAAGTCAATATAAACCATGTGACCCCCGGGGCGGGACCATATTTGACCCTAGGGTGATAATTTGAACAATCTTCGTAGAGGACTACTAGATGATGTTACATACCAAATATCAAAGCCCTAGACCCAGTGGTTTTGGACAAGATGATTTTCAAAGTATTTCCCTATATAAATCTATGTAAACCATGTGACACCCACCCCCTCCCCCCCCCCCCCCCCGCAACCCCCCAAGGGCGGGGCCATATTTGACCCTAGGGGCATAATTTGAACAAACTTGGTAGAGGACCATTAGATGATGCCACATACCAAATAT
This sequence comes from Mercenaria mercenaria, assembly GCF_021730395.1. NCBI lineage: Eukaryota > Metazoa > Mollusca > Bivalvia > Venerida > Veneridae > Mercenaria > Mercenaria mercenaria. Next base: position 1,428 of record NW_026459089.1, read on the forward strand.
CAAAGCCCTAGCTACTGTGGTTTTAGTTTAATTCAGACAAAACGAAATAAACATTTTAATAACAATAACAAACAAGCATACAACAATATTTAGTGCTTTAATAAAGACATGTTCTAATGCAGAGTACATTTGAGACAGAAAGAAACAAGCAAAAACATATGTGATAAATGGATATTGCAGATCCGCCATGTATCATACATCAAAATCAGGCAAAATATATATGTAAGTACACCTCTGGTGAACAGATTCATAAGGCAAATGAGAAAGACGCTTGCTGGGGAAGCTAATAAAATAAGTCCACAAGAAAGAGACAAGTGCAACTCAAGTAACCAAAACTGTACATATATTATTCACCTAAAACCAGAAAAAGGTATGTTCAGGGAAACAGTTCATGTATGATAGGGCTATGGCTGCCAGAAAGTGCAATGCCTGATAGTCGGTATTCACAGATGGTCTTTAACAAAGGTTTCTCAATATACAGAAGCAAAAAAGAAGATACATTTTCCTAGCAATTGGGTGATATTTTCAATGCAGGAATATTGTCAATTATATACATCACAAATTAGCAATCTGACACATAACAAGAGCTGTCCAAAAGACAGCGCGCTCCACTATTCGGGGATTTGAGAGTAAAATGAATATATATCTGAATAAGAGACCTATACTTTAAAAGGAAGATACACCAAGGGGCATAATTCCATCAAATACACAAATTTGAGTTATTAGGATTGTTACAACACATGCAGATGATGATGATACAGATATATTTTGAGTTTCAAGTCATTATCTTATATAGTACCAAAGTTATGTCCAGAAAACGAAGTTTGTACAATATTTAAGTATAAAAGGGGCATAATCCGGTCAAAAATATGAACCAGAGTTATTGGAATTGTTACCACTCATGCAGATGATGATGATGATAAAGATACATTTTAAGTTTCAAGTCTTTATCTTATATTGCATTAAAGTAATATCCAGAAAGCGAAGATTGCAAAAACGTTTAAGTACAAATGGGGCATAATTCTGTCAAAAACACAATTAGAGTTATAGGGTATGTAGCCACACATGCAGATGATTATAAACAAATACTTTTAATTTCAAGTCATTATCTTTTAAAGTACCAAAGATATGTCTATAAACGAAGCAAAAAAAAATAAACATGAAAATAATTCTAAGTATAACTCCTTGGTGACCTTGACCTTGGGTATAATGGGCCAAGCCCCTATACACACTTTGTTTGTATGCTGGACAATATTTATGTGAACTTTCAGTATGATATAAGCAAATGTAACAAAGATATGACAGAAAAGAAAAGGTTGCCGAAAACTTTAACCTTAAAAATAACCTATGTATAACAGCTTGGCGACCTTGACCTTGGGCATAATGGACTCAGCTCCTACACATATATTGTTTGTATACTGGACAATGTTTATGTGAAGTTACAGTAAGATATAAGCAATAGTAACAAAGATATGACAGAAAAACAAACGTTGCCGAAAAACTTTGACCAAGAAGGGTCACGCCGACACCGGGGCGAGTAGTATAGCCCCCTATTCTCCGAATAGTGGAGCTAAAAATGAGGAATGCCTGACCAGGTCTGTAAAACAGAGGGAAAAACTTACAGGTAAAACTGACCTAAAGTTGACATACAACAGTGAAAATACCCAGTCTATGAGCATGAAACTGCAATTTCTGCCACAATGGGTCTATGAATATGAAACTGCAATTTCTGCCACTAAGATAAAAAATTACTGACATACCAAATATGGTCGAAGCAAAGTAGAAATACATTAGCTATAAACCTGAAGCTGAAAAACCAATCATGGGTGAACTTCTTTTCTAAGCCAATGATGGACACAGGAAAATGATCTTAACCCTTACCTTGCTGAATTTCTAAAATGAACTTGTCCAAATCCAATTTAGGCAGTGCCATTAACTGTTAAAAGGGGTGCTTATCAGAAATATTCTGACTGAATAGCAAACAGTGCAGATCTTGATCAGACTGCACAGATATGCCGGCTGATCATGATCTACACTGGTCGCAAAGTGAAAATCAATCCTGAGCAGCATGCTTAAGGGTTAACTATGAACCTGGCTCAGGGGAGCTAAGAACATGATGCATTAACACAAAAATATTTTACAATGATTATTCAAAAGTTAACTTATGACACATATACACATATTTTCTTTGTGACTTATCTTAGAGTGTGCTCAATACTAAATTCTACATGAACAAAACTATTTAATATACATGTACTGGAAAGGTTGAACAAATTAAATGTCAAATGTGGAATATAAATAAATTAATATGTGAATGACTTTGGTCAAAACAGACTGAAATAATAATCTTGCAACTATATATATATTCTGTATTTTTTATTAATCTTATGTGGAGCTGCATTTGGTGCAACAGTGGTTTTGCCTCATGACAATTGAAGAAAAGTCTGCAAGAATTATCAATTAAATCAATAAAGTTATTTCAAAATATTAGTGACTATAGTAACAACATAAGAGATATCACATGCATCTCTCAACTGGTGTTTACGTCTGCTGTTATAATCTTCTTAGAATTCTGTACTATATTTAGCTTACTATTTTGAGATCATGTCATTTCAAACAAAACAATTTTTAGATGCACAATATGACCTTTCCACTGATCCTTTCAAGTGTCACACTCTGTTATTTATAAAAATGAAAATATTGTTGCTTGCTAATCTTTTGTTCTAGTTGCTATGGAAACCTCCATTTGGTTACTGCAACTGACCTACTTCTAAGAGTGATCTTGACCTTTGTTACTTGTTTACATTACCTTCCTCGTATAACTTGTATACAAGCTGAAATGAAATAAACGTGTAATTTATATTTTCATCAGTAATTATATAAAACAGATAATTTTATAATTAAACTCAATATTTGCAATGTAAATAAAGTCTGTGTTGAAACTGGTCTGACTACAAAAACTAAAACTTGTGTGTCATTTAACCTTTAGCCTGCCGGCGGCGAGTTATTCTGCCTTTGCAACCAGTGCAGATCAAGATTAGTCTGCATGACCAGTGCAGGCTAATCATGGTCTGCACTGTTCGCTATTCAGTCGGTAAATTTTCATTGAACACCCCTTCAAATACTAAATGGTACTGCCCAAACTGAATGATGGACCAGTCCATTTTAGGAATTTAGCAGGCTAATCATGGTCAGCAGTGTTCGCTATTCAGTCGGTAAATTTTTATTGAACACCCCTTCAAATACTAAATGGTACTGCCAAAACTGAATGATGGGCCAGTCCATTTTAGGAATTTAGCAGGCTAAAGGTTATTTAAAAAAGCTCTGAAACTAAGCAAAGTCTTAAAATTTGTTTACATTGTAATAAGTTTTTAACAAATGATCACATTTACTTATCCAATTTCTATCCCTTAAAATTTCAATGTTCCTATGTAACTAGGATATTGCTTTACATTTCAATCTGAACTTACACTCTTGAACTTGACCTTGAGATTATCTACGAATTGTTCCGGTGTTTTTCCAACAGGTACCGAAGACTCGAGAGGTTTACCGGGCCTTTCTCGAAAATAACTTTCCTCCAGACCAACTGGGATATAGTCTGTGTTCACTTCAACCTGCAAAACAATTAGTCAATGTTTTAACATCAAAATCAAGCTTTATACAAATAATCTAGTTTTGTATGTATAACAAGAGTTGTCAGTGGACAGCGCGCTCGACTATTCTCAGTGCTTTATAGTATAATATAAGCTATGAGTAAAACTATAACATTACAATAAGCATATTCTATGTCGAAAAGGGGCCATATTTCAGTCAAAATGCTTGATGAGTTGCCTCCTCCTTTTTACAGACTGGGGTCATGATGGTAAACATGTATGCAAAATATCAAAGCAATATCTCAATGGACATTGAAAATATTTGGGGTGGTACGCAATCTTTAACATTTAATCTAAGTTGAAAAGGGGCCATAATTCAGTCAAAATGCTTGATAGAGTTGCCCCCTTCTTTTTACAGACTGAGGTCATGATGGTAAACAAGTATGCAAAATATCAAAGCAATATGGCAATCGCCTTTGAAAATATTTGGGCTGGTACGCAAACTTTAACATTTGTGTGATGCTAACGCTCACGCTCAGGCTAACACTAAAGCCGACGCCGGGACGAGTAGGATAGCTCCCCTATTCTTAGTATAGTTGAGCTAAAAACAGAAACTATGAAACTATGGCAATTATGGTTTATAGCAGGTGTTTTTTTTTTTTGTCATAATTACACACTGACTGGTCAAGAAAAGACAAGAGTTGTAATAAAAAGGAATAGGTTTCAGCTGATAATGCTGGGACAGATAGATCTTTATACGATGATGATTTTTATGAATTTTCACTCTGTCTTTATCTTGGAGCAAATATGATGTTATCTTAACCATAAACTAAGTAGGAAATCTTTAAAATCTTAATTCTTAGTTCTTATCATGCTTGACATCATGTATATTTTCAAAGAAAATTGTTAAAAGATGAACACAGTCTGTGTAAAAGAGATGTATGAATACCAGTTTGTTGTGCGAAATATCTGAAACAAGTTCATCGTCTCTCCGAGCATCTGCTACGCGTAAAAATATAGCAGATCCCTCTAACCAATGTATCTGAAATCAGAAGCATTAACTAGAAAGATATGATAGAAACATCAAAACAGTAAGCTTTATATCAGTATATACTCATCAGCCTTTATTGGTAAGGCTGAAAACCTCTTTTTTAACCCCCGCCACAAGTGGTGGGGGGTTATAGGAATCATTGAATGGTCTCTGTCCGTCCTTCTGTAACATTTTGTGTCCGCTCTGTATCTCCTAAACCCTTTGAAGGATTTTGATGAAACTTAGGTCAAATGTTCACCTCATCAAGACAATGTGCAGAACCTATGAGTCAGCTATGTCGGTTGAAGATCTGGGTAACAACTCAAGGTCAAAGGTTTGAGCCTTCCATTTCTTGTCCGCATCTCCTAAACCCCTTGAAGGATAATCATGAAACTTGGGTCAAATGATCATCTCATCAAGACCATGTGCAGAACCCTTTAGTCAGCCATGTCGACTCAAGGTCAAGATCACAACTAAAGGTCAAAGGTTTGATCCTACCATTTCGTATCCGCTCTGTATCTCTTAAACCTCTTGAAGGATAATTATGAAACTTGGAAAAAATGATCACCTCATCAAGACGATGTGCAGAACACATGAATCGGCCATGTCAATTCAAGGTCAAGGTCACAACTCAAAGTCAAATATTTGAGCTTTCCATTTTGTGTCCGCTCTGTATCTCCTTATCCCCTTGAAGGATTCATATGAAACTTCGATCAAGTGATCACCTATCCAAGACGATGTGCAGAACTCATGAGTCAGCTATGTTGGCTCAAGGTCAGGGTCACAACTCTAGGTCAAAGGTTTGAGCCTTCCATTTTGTGTCAACTCTGTATCTCATACACCCCTTGAAGGATTTACATTAAACTTGGGTCAAATGATCACCTCATCAAGAACTCATGAGTCAGCCATGTCAACTCAAGGTCAAAGGTTTGAGTTCTGTAGCTCCTAACCCCCCCCCCCCCCCCCCCACCCACCCACCCCTCATGAAACTTGGGTCAAATGATAACCTCCTCTAGACGATATGCAGAATTCATGGGTCAGCCATGTCAGTTCAAGGTCAAAGTCACAGCTCAAGGTCAAAGGTTTACCCTTTCACTATCCATACAAGTGGCGGGGGATTTAGCTGTCTTTCAGGCTGCCTTGTTCTTAATAGTATGTAAAATTTGAAGTACATTTTGGATATATATCTGATGAAAATGTTTTTTAAGTATGTGATGAACTAGAATACCTGCTTTGGAAATCTAATACTTATGTCCTATTACCTTTAATAGAAAGACAATAATAAATCTAATTATCATATACCTAATAATAAATAGTAACAAAATATATACAGATCAGACTCCTATAACCCTTGCCTACAACTGGAAGCATACTGTGAAATCATATAATTTCGTGGGCATGAATTTTCGTGGTTTTGGTCGAAATTGCAATTTCGTTGGGATATGAATTCGTGGATTGCAATTTTTGAACATAAAGTGAATGGGAATTTTACTTGTTCGTCAGGATTAAATTTCGTGGATTGGCTCAACCACAAAATCCACGAAAATTAGTCCCTCACGAATATTAATGATTTCACAGTACTCAATAACATGCTACTGGAATGCCACTGGTTTGTGGCATCCTTTTTATACTGGTGTTGTTACAGTAAATGTTTGTTAACTTCTTAACTTTATATGATTTAACAATTTGAATTACCGAGTTCTCAATATTGGATTGAGGTATATAATAAACAACTAAAAAACAGAAATGATGTGCCATATAGGGTTACTAACACTCTTGGCACGCGGACAAATATGACTACTACAGGCACGCCATTGCCCAATAATTGCTGTATAATAATTTACCCCATTATTTCTGATGTTCCTCTCCATCCATTCCTTGCATGGTTCCCGTGCCAACTGTTTGAGTATCGTCTGTGAGGGGGAACCAGCAAACAAAGGAAGTTGGAATGCCTGTGTTGTACAATACTTATCCGTAAATATTTGCACTGCTGTCCAAGCCTGTAAAATGTCATAACATTATTTTACAAAAATAATTGTTGGTTATAAAGGTATAATGCTCACTATACTGGAGATTACAGAAAATGTTTAAGTTTTAATGAGTGAGGAACAAGAGCTGTCACTAATGGTGACAAATGCCCCCGCAGCGCCTTGACTTTTGACCTGATGACCCCAATTTATTTATTTTATTTTGTTGGGTTTAACGTCGCACCGACACAATTTTAGGTCATATGGCGACTTTCCAGCTTTAATGGTGGAGGAAGACCCCAGGTGCCCCTCCGTGCACTATTTCATCACGAGCGGGCACCTGGGTAGAACCACCGACCTTCCGTAAGCCAGCTGGATGGCTTCCTCACGTGAAGAATTCTACGCCCCAAATGAGGTTTCGAACCCACATCGATGAGGGGCAAATGGTTTGAAGTCAACGACTCTAACCACTCGGCCACGGAGGCCCCCTGATGACCCCAAAGTCAATAGGGGTCATGTACTCAGTAAGTACTATCAGCATGTGAAGTTTGAAGGTCCTGGAGGCAGTGGTTCGCGAGTAAAGTGCCTTCATGCAAGAAGTTTACATTGGCACCTGTGACCGTGATCGTTGACCTGATGACCCGAAAGTCAGTAGGGGTCGTGTACTCAGTTAAGTACTATCAGCATGTGAAGTTTGAAGGTCCGGGGTGCAGTGGTTCGCAAGTAAAGTGCCTTCATGCAAAAAGTTAACGTTGGCCCCTGTGACCTTGACCTTTGACCTGGTGACCCCAAAGTCAGTAGGGGTTGTGTACTCAATAAGTACTATCAGCATGTGAAGCTTGAAGGTCCGAGGTGCAGTGGTTCGCGAGTAAAGTGCCTTCATGCAAGAAGTTTACATTGGCCCCTGTGACCTTGACCTTTGACCTGATGATCTCAACGTCAGTAAGGATCGTGTACTCAATAAGTATTATCAGCATGTGAAGTTTGAAGGTCCTGGGTGCAGTGGTTCGGGAGTAAAGTGCCTTCATGCAAAAAGTTAACATTGGCCCCTGTGACCTTGACCTTTGACCTGGTAACCCTAAAGTCAGTAGGGGTCATGTACTTAATAAGTACTATCAGCATGTGAACTTTGAAGATCCGAGGTGCAGTGGTTCGCGAGTAAAGTGCCTTCACGCAAAAAGATAACAGTGGCCCCTGTGACCTTGACCTTTGACCTGGTGACCCCAAAGTCAGTAGGGGTTGTGTACTCAATAAGTACTATCAGCATGTGAAGTTTGAAGGTCCTGGGTACAGTGGTTTGCGAGTAAAGTGCCTTCATGCAAAAGTTAACATTGTGACCAACGAACATTGTGACAAACGAACTAACGAGTTAACATTGGCCCCTGTGACCTTGACCTTTGACCTGGTAACCCCAATGTCAGTATAAGTCATGTACTCAATAAGTACTATCAGCATGTGAAGTTTGAAGGTCCTGGGAGCAGTGGTTCGTGAGTAAAGTGCCTTCATGCAAAAAGTTAACGTTGTGACGAACGAACATTTTGACGAACAAACTAACGAGTTAACATTGGCCCCTGTGACCTTGACCATTGACCTGGTGACCCTTAAGTCAGTAGGGGTCATGTTCTCAATAAGTACTATCAGCATGTAAAATTTGAAGGTCCTTGGTGCAGTGGTTCGTGAGTAAAGTGCCTTCATGCAAAAAGTTAACGTTGTGACGAACGGATGGACAGTTGAAAACTAATATGCCTCCCTTCGGGGGCATAAAAACCCAATGTGCCCCTCTGTGCATTATTTTTACTAGTATTTAACTATTTCCAGTGCAGAGTTATTTATTAAACATCATTTTCATTAGAACTGCTAAGTTCTTTTTTTTATTTCGTTTTGGTTTAATGTCGCACCAACACAATTACAGACCATATGGCAACTTTCCGCTTCGAAGGTAGAGGAAGACCCCTCTATGCATTATTTCATCACCGTCCGTCAGGCAGTAGAACCACCGACCTTCCATGAGCCAACTGGAGGCTGCTAAGTGTCAAATTAAACTAGATCTATCACTAAAGGTGATGAATGTACCCCCGCATGCACTGACACAGTACATTGCAATTTGACGCACACGAGATTGCATAACTATGTGGACTGTATGTATATAGACTGTATGTATACAGTATAGTAACAAAAAAAAGTCCCATAACTATGCAGAATATTTATCTAAAAGAACGTTACATGCACCATACACAACTAGGGCTGCTACTGATCACTTGTGTGAAGTTTCATTAAATTGTGTGCAAGGGTTCGGAAGATTAGGCGCGCACAAGATTGCATATGCAGACTGTATGTACATAGTATGTTAACAAGAAACAAAGTCCCATAACTCTGCAATTTTTGTTGTTAAAAGAACCTAACATGCTCCATGCACAACTACTGTTGTTACTGATCACTTGTGTGAAGTTTCATTAAATTGTGTCAAGGGGATGAGGAGAGATGGTGCGCACAAGATTGTGTCTATGTATATAGTATAGTAACAAAAAACAAAGTCCCGTAACTCTGCAATTTTTTTTCTGAAAGAACCTAACATGCCCCATGCACAACTACTGTTGTTACTGATCACTTGTGTGAAGTTTCATTAAATTCTGTCGAGGGGATGAGGAGAGATGGTGCGCACAAGATTGTGTCTACGGACAGACAGACGGACAGACAGACAACCTGAAACCAGTATACCCCCGCCCCCCCCTTACAACTTTGTTGTCGGGGGCGGGTACAAATATAAACTATAACATATGTACCTGCTCTAGGAGACCATATTTGTAGTTTTCCTTCGCTACACTGAGTGAGATTTCTTGTAGATGGATGATCATGGTAAGGAAACGATGATATGAACGGCGGGGAAAATGCCGAAACAATACAGCTCATTTTAAAATGTACACATTTATATCATAGACACACAAAAAATATACAAAAAGATTTCTTTCATGCAGCAAGCTATAGAATATATTATATCTTAACTCATTGTAAACAAATACAGTGTAAATACTAAAGAATAGCTGTCTTAACAAGCAGATATTTTCAGGGCCTCCTCTACCATCAGCCAATGTTGCCAAATGCTTCAAATTCAAAGAACTGGCTTAGATTTTTGAAAGCGGCTCCAAGAATTTTATTGAAGTCTGGATGAATTTCAGCAATTCTGCTTCAATTTGGCAGTTTCACTCACAAATTGGCTACAACTTTTTGAGGCCCAGTGGATGCCCTGATTTCTTTTCTTCTTAGATAAAATATCTAGTAAATTAATCTCCCTAGAGCAATGAACTCCTCATAACTACATAATTTATCCATCCCTGTAGTGTTCACTCATGTGCAATTGCCCTGTAGCTTCCTACAGTAGAATAATGAACTCACTTTACAATGAGACATTGATAAAATATACATGTAAGTTTTTATTGACTTGTAGCAATTTGTAATTAATATAATAAACATTTCCATGTATATAACTAAGGGTTACCTTGAAGCCATCTTTCCACTGGGGTGAGGTGTTTGTACTGCGGACATCCAGAAGTTCTGTAAATGTCAACTTGTCGTAAGTTGCATGAGGAGCACCCTGTCAATAAATAATCGCACAAGTTAAATCTTGGTTACAGCCATATGCAAGTAATTCTCATAATTGTAAAACAATGATTGATGCAAGCTTTGTTTTGTTTCTTTTTACTGAGTTTATTGTAACACTGACACTATTATAGGTCATACTACATATTTTCAGCTTTTGATGGTGGAGGAAGATCCCAGGTGCCCTTCTGTGCATTATTTCATCACAAGCTTGAATCTAAGCAGAACCATCAACCTTCTGAAAGCCAGTTGGAAAGGTTCCTTACATAAATAATTCAATGTCACGAGCACGGCTCCAACCCACATTGGGGAAGATTAAATGATTAAATGATTAAAAGTCAGCAGCAATAATGACTCAGCGACAGAGGCACATAATGACTAGATAAGTGATTTAAAGTCAGCAACCATTCGGCCACAGCCGCTCCTCACAATGGGATGAGGAAAATGCTCAAGTCATCAAGTGTTTTGAGAGATCAAAACAGAAACCATATAAGGAAAATAGCTGGTAACCACACAAATTGCTTGAAACAGTGAGCTGTCATTTTAACTGTAGGTACAAATTACTAAAATAACTTGTAAAGTGTTTGTTTTTAAGTGATTAACTGTATTTCAATTATGTAAAGAAATTAATTCAACACAGTGTTCTTGTACCCTATTACTACAATAATTTCTAAAGTGAACTAACAATTACGAAACAGAAAGAAGAGATTGTAGACCAATGTCCTACACAAAGTAAATAGACAGATAATCTAGGTATAAAATTCTACACTTCAGTATTTGTTAGCCAGGGTTCTCATGGTGATTTCCATAAAGCTATACACAAGTCCTCTATTACATAGGAACAATTCTACATGGAAATTGTAGTTTTGTCCACACTCTTTAAATTCAAGGGATTTTTGCATTCTTGTTAAAAATCAAGGGAAGGTATTTTTCCTACTTATTTCAATTCAAGGGAAGGGAAAGGGATCTGTTCCTACTTGTTTCAGATCAAGGGGAAGGGATCTGTCCTTACTAGTTTCAAGAAAGTGAAGGGGAAGGGATCCGTCCCTACTTGTTTCAAATCAAGGAAAGGGGAAAGGATCTGTCCCTACTTGTTTCAGATCAAGGGGAAGGGAGCTGTCCTTACTAGTTTCAAACCAAGTAGAGGGTTTTGTCCCTTCTTATTCCAAAACAAGGATATGTTTTTTCTCCTACTTGTTCAACCTCTAGAGGATTTTGTCCTAAAGTTGCTCTCCCTATTGAATTAGCCTGTCACTTGGACAATATAATTTACAGCAGATGCCACACTTACCAGATAGAAGGCAGCCGGTGGATTGAGACACATGTGGGCATGGGTGAAGCTTGACCATGGCAGGTTTACTGCACTGTCTATTGCTACCTGAAACAGTTAATCAAGAAATTATATATTTACAAATATAATCAAAATTATAGGGCAGTAAAATAATGTCTCAAATTAGTGGACACTTATCACATTATATCAGTTTGCTGCTTTTCAAAATATTGCTGTCTCAGCTATTTTGGTTTAAAATATATATGAAGTGTATTCCATCATGATTCCTGATCTTTTTCCATAGAAAACAAATTTTCTGATTTTCACTAGAGAATCCAGTCATTTAAATTATTTAGTATTGCATTTAAAAATAGATGAACATGACGTGCAATATAATGGTTTTACTAGCACAAAGAATCAGTCTGAAATACATGTACCCGCTCAAAAATAGTATCCGTTTGTGGAGAAATGTGATCATATAGTCGTACTTTGTTAACTCAAACTGGACATGAGTGTCAAAAAAAATGTGTTCAAATTACTGGCATTTTCAACTATCGAATAATATTCACTATATAGGAATTTTTCCTGGGTCCCAATGATGAGATCCAGCGAATGGTGATTTATAAATTATCTACGTTCGAGCAAACAAAGTTCAACTATATATATCTAACCTTTATTCCCTGTTTAGGACTATACTGACAAACGAAGTTGAGATCTTGCTCCAACGTTTTTGTATCTGGCGTTTTGGTCAACTGATTCTGAAAAATAAATATGAGCCGTGCCATGAGATAACCAACATACAGGGTTTGCGACCAGCATGGATCCATGCTGTTCGCTTTCAAAGTCTATTGCAATTACAGAAACTTTTAGCGAACAGCATGGAACCTGATCAGACTGCGCGGATGCGCAGGCTGGTCTGGATCATTGCTGGTCGCAAAACCACTATATTGGTTTTCTCATGGCACGGCTCAAATATAGCTTCTATGGAAGCAGAACATTTACTGTATAAATATTTACATGTTATTTGCACAATAAATGAGATCATAACTTGCATACGTGAAAAAAAAATGACGGTCACAAGATATTAGTAATAAACTATATCTGCTTTTGAGAAAAGCGTTTGTCTCCCACAACTGCACAATCATCTAAATAGTAGACAGTATACGACTCAACCACGCACAAAGACCTCAAATGCCTAATCAGACTTTCAGTGTTTTGATTATCAACAAGAGCTGTCCTTAAGACAGCGCCCTTAACTTTTCTCAGTGCTTGACTCTGAATTTGAGCTTTGCCAGTAAAAAAAAAATCCAAGTTAAAAAGAGGCATAACTCGGTCAAATTCAAATCAGAGTAATGGGGATTGTTTCTCCATGTAGGCATAGGAAATATAGATCAATATAATTGCACCTTTACTAATCCTACCAGGTGTTCTGTATTACAAAAGTGCTTCTATTGTGACATTTTGATACAAGCAAAACTGTATTATCTGCACTATAAAATACTTACTGTTATTTCATTTTATCGGCTTGTTAAAAGTTAATTTTTTACCATAAGTAAGTTGACAAAATCATAGGAACCAGCCTTTGGGTGGTTAATCAAACACATATGAATAAATCCTAAATGTTTTTGTTGTGCAAAAAAGTATGATATTGCGTCTTAAACCGTTTTCATTTTCCACTCAATTGTGTAATTGCAAGGGAAGTAAACTAAAAGATATCTCTGCTTATAAGTACTAGCCCAAGGCAAGAGTTGTCAGTCTTTGCGGATCACAACTTTAAATTAAATATTAAAACTTCTGTTATTGATATCAACATAACTATCATAAATTTCACCTTTGTGAAATCATTTTTGTTTATTTGAAGAACTTGGAAATCAATTTCTAGACTTTATTCAATGTATCTCTGTCGTTGAAAATTTTAGGGTCTATCTCTACTCCATGTGTAGACTTTGATAATAAATAACAATTTCAAGTTTCAAGTCAAAAGCTTTGAAAGTAACAGAGATATTTGACTCTATCAAAAACTTTAAAAAATTCTGTATTAAAAATTGGTATAACTCTGTCGAAATTCAAATCAGAATTATGCGAGTTGTTTCTCCTGGTGCAGCCTTTGATAGTAAATAACCATTTTATGTTTCAAGTCAAAAGCCTCAACAGTAACAGAGATATTTGACTTTATAAAAACTTAAACCAGAAAATTACAAGTTAAATAGGGGCATTACACTGTCAAAATTAAAAGCAAAGCAGAGTTATGAGAGTTGTTTCTCCTGTTGTAGACTTTGATAGTAAATAACCATTTTAAGTTTCAAGTCAAAAGCTTTGATAGTAACAGAGATATTTGACTTTATCAAAAACTTTAACCAAAAATTCTAAGTTAAAAAGGGGCATAATTTTGTCAAAAATCAATCAGGGTTATGAGGATTGTTTCTCCTGGTGTAGACTTTGATAGTAAGTAAGTATTTTAAGTTTCAAGTCAATAGCTTCGATAGTAACAGAGATATTTGACTTTATCAAAAACTTTAACCCATGGCGATCCCGAAACCTGGGTGAGTGCAATAACTCTACTTTTTCTTTGAAAAGTTGAGCTAAAAGTAAGTTTCAAAGACAGATTTGGCTAGTTATTTGGCCCAGGATTTATTGGCAAACACAAGTTTGGTGAAGATCGGATGCGAAACGTTCGACTTAGGAGTGAGAACAAGATTTGTGACAGTCGGACACACAGACACACAACACACAGAGAGGCAGGAGTATATTAATATACCTCGCACACCACTGTGGGAGACATAATTATAATAAATGCACTGCTTTATACAATTTATGTTATGCTATAGTTTTTGCTTCAGACAACTGAAATGCTATACAAAACAAAAGTTAGCTTTTAAACACTATATGGCTGAATGGAATTTCCTGTAATATTTTTGTTGGATTTTACGTCCCACCGGCATAGTTATAGGTCAAATGGCAACTTTTCAGCTTTAATGGTGGAGGAAAATCCAGGTGCCCCTCCGTGCATTATTTCATCACCATCTGGCACCTGGGTAGAACCACCAACCATCCGTAGGCCACCTGGATAGCTTCCTCACATGAAGAATTCAACGCCCCGGGGGAGGCTCAAACCCACATTGATGTTGGAGGAAAGGGTGACTTTGAACAAAACAGTACCCTGCTTATCAACATTCACAGGTATTTGCTCCTTTCAGCAGTATGTAAAGGAATGTTATCATGTCAGGTTTTTCTGCTGAAACACTGAAATTTGTTTTTGTCTGACCTATAATAGATAATGTCTATTCAACCAATATTGTCTCAATGAAATATCTTCAACATCGAAATGATACTACAATAGCGTAATACCAAAAATATGACATGGCACAATTCCATTCCCACGACATCAAACATGGAGTGAAGATGATCTCCAGTTATTGGTATGAAATGCGTTCTACTCTTGGTGTCAGTGTGACCTTCAACTTCAACCTTCAGTAAAGTTTAGGTCAACAATCAACTTTCTAGCTTTTCATGATTGATGAAAACCCTAGATGTCTATCTGGGCAATATTACAAGCATTGGTGATTACCTAGGTAGCAATACAGGCTTTCAGCAAGAAAGTTAGACCAGCGCCTATAAGTAGGATAAAAATAATAAACAAGAGGGTCATAATAATCCTGAATTGCTCACCTGAGTAATGTCAGCCACCTGTTTAAAATGTCAAACTGATGCTAAAATATAAGAAAGTCAGTCAGTAGGTCAAGGTGACATTCAATGTCACTGAAAGTCAGTTTTAAGATCGGTGTGCAAAACTACATGTCATCCAAATTTCAAGGCTGTATCTTAAAAAACAAGAAAGTAGGTCAGTAGGTCAATGTCACAATCAGGTGACCCCTAATCACTTGGGGTCATCAGGTAATTATAATTAAACCGTCTAGGAAATATGATCTGATAATTTTTGAAGTATTTATTCCTATACACAGTCTAACTTGCCTTAAGCAGCCAGCGAGGGGAAGCAGACAATTTGGCCGCTTAAGCAATGTGATCACTGATCGGAGGTGCAGCCACTATATGTATTTTTCAGACTTCTGACCAGTTTAGCCTTCAGGCCCATATCTCTTTTAGTTTTCTTTTAAAATTTTACCAGGATACATTGACCTGCATTTCGCCATTTCGAATGATCTTCTTAACAATCTAAAACTCCAGCGTGTTTTTTTTTTTTTTTTTGTTTTGTTTTTTTTTACAACAAAAATTGTTACAGACAATTTTCCAACTTAAGAACAAGTTTTTTTACAATTTTCGCCATTTTGGTAAGGGAAACTACTCTCCGCGCTTAATGTCTACTCTAAAATCTAAGATTGCCGCTACTTTCCGTAAAAGATCAAGTGGTTTATATTTCTTTAAAACACAATAAATTCAATAGTATTTTGATGAAAGAAATATAAAACAAGAGCTGTCACTAATGGTGACAAATGCCCCTGCAGCGCCTTGACCTTTGACCTGGTGACCTTGACCTTTGACATGGTGACCCCAAAGTCAATAGGGGTCGTGTACTCAATAAGTACTATTAGCATGTGAAGTTTGAAGGTCCTGGGTGCAGTGGTTCGCGAGTAAAGTGCCTTCATGCAAAAGTTAACGTTGTGACTAACACACTAACGAACGAACGAACGGACGGATAGTTGAAAACTAATATGCCTCCCTTCTTTTCATCCCAGGGTTATAACTTGAACAATTTTTGTAGAGGACCTCAAGGTAATGCTAAAACCAACTATCAAAGGCCTAGGTCTTGAGGTTTTAGACAAGAAGATTTTTAAAGTTTTTTCCTATATAAGTCTATATAAAACTTGGGACCCCACTGGCGGGGCCTCTTTTCACCCCAGAGACATAATTTGAACAATCTTTATAGAGGACCATTAGATAATGTCACATGCCAAATACCAAGGCTCTTGCAGTTTTGGACAAGAAGATTTTTAAAGTTTTCTTTTAGGTTGCCATGGCAACCAGAGTTCTGCATGGAAGTCAATTCTTTGAACAATTTTGAAAGGAGACCACCCAAGGATCATTTCTGTGAAGTTTGATATAATTTTGTTCATTGGTTTTCCAGAAGAAGATTTTTTTAAAAAATGTTGACGGACGGACGACTGACGACACACGACGGACGACGAACATTGAGCGGTCACAAAAGCTCACCATGAGCCTTTGGCTCCAGTGAAGTAAAAACACATACGCTAGCTTGTAAACAACATATAAAACTTTACAGGATAATCATTATTTCCTGACGACATACTCTGATATATTCTTCCATGTTTTTATCACTTCTCAGGAAGCTTTCCTTAGCCGAGACAACGAGGGCTATAACTTCTCGAATCGTTCTCCTTGTCCGTCTCATCATACTGTGGAATAGCCGAGTCTCCCCGCGTGTTGGCATGACCTTTGTGGATTAGTATACACGGTCCGAGTATTTTGGACGTGGCTGCCATAATCCCATACGTAGCCAGTCTCCTTTTGGAACTTTACTCGACTGTTAGATAAATATTTTAATGTTACGTAAGTGAAAAGCAAGTTAACTTGCGGAATAGATATGTTATGATGATATAAAATCATTTAATTGCATTAAGTTCTATTAACACCAATTATTGTTTTGCTTCATAGGTTGTTCTAGTTGTGTTGCTCATAGAAAGTAGATTAACGTCTGAAATGATACATATAATATGACGTGTAAGTTTTGCCTATCATCAGGAAGCTCTGCCATCTATATAGCTTGACCTGCCTCATTCATATTTTCACCATTTTACCATACGAGTACATCTCCATTTTCACAAGATGAATATTGATATACATGCCACCCATATTTACATTGTTACTTATGTCAATTATACAGCTTGACTGAACTATCAAAATAGTATTACGGCTCCAAATGGTAAAAAAAATAAAAAATATTTACTTCTAGTGCCTTTCCACCAGAGCCTCTTGTAACTGTGACAAGTCTGACATGAACTGAGGCACAGGGTATGATCCTTGTACCAGCATCACGCAGGCAGGACTCTGTCAGGGGGTCCACGCCATTGGGTCCCTGGGCATACAACCTTAGTTGATGGGCTCCCTCATTCAAGGACACCTGAAAAAATATAGTTTTACCATAAAACACATTCAAATATTGTTCCTCTAAAAATGTCAGCTGATTTACCTTTAAATGAAGGTTTTGAATAAATTTGATTTAAAACATGTCTGAATTTATAAGTATCCTTGAAAGAAGAATTATTTCAAAAATTCATGCAAAGGGCTATACTATAGAAATAAATAGTATGTGTTTAGAATTTTAAATCAGCTCAATTTAACTATACTTTCAGTTTGTTCCAAATCAAAATGAATTGACAATATGATAACAACTAACTTTGAAATAACACCAGTAATGAGATTCAAAAGGACAGTCTTTTCCTTTATTTATGGTAAACACATATATGGTAAGATACAGAAAATTGTTGCAAGTCTTGGGTTTAGGTATAAATTTAAGTCATAGTATATTGATGATTCTTAGTCCTAAACAATAAGGTAGTTTATCCCGGACACTGTCATTCTTACTGATATATCTAAGGACACACTTAAGGGTCAATTGACATTTTTTGGGCATTTTTTGCTTTTACCGATATTTCATACAAATTAACCATAATTTCCTCTATCAAATGCGAAAACTAATGAATTTAAAAGTTTAAATGTAAAATCTTTACAAATATTGATGAATTTCCAGAAATAACTGTAGATATTTGGCAGTTGTTTACAATAACATCCTCTGAAAAGAACAGCCAAGCTTTAAATCTAGTGACAGTATTTCTGGACCATCATCTTAGCATTTCATTTCCTCAGTGTCAATAAATATAATTGGGTCATTTAAGACTCTAGAGGGAGCGTTTATGGGAGCTATATTACCTTGTTTTACTTGGAATTTTACTGGTGATTTTCATCAGGTAAATATTACTGATCTTAAATGGCTGTTTTGGTGGAGAGTGTGTGTGTTCGGGTTTAACGTCTTTTTAAACAATTTTTCAGTCATATAATCGACTTGTAGCAGTGAGCACAATGCCCAACTTTATTGAGACACGTGACATGATACCCCACCCAGTCACATTATACTGACACCTGGCTGACCAGTCCTAGCACTATCCTCTTAAAGCTGAGCGCCAAACGAGGAAGCTACTAGTACCATTTTTTATGTCTTTGGTATGACGCGGCCGGGGATCGAACCCCCGACCTCCCGCACTCGAAGCGGATCTCTGCCACTAGGTTACCGAGGTGGTTGTCTTGTTGGAGAGAGTTAAATATCTGTGAATATTGTGAATAACTAATCCCGATGTTCAAATCCTGGACAGATAAATACATGGAAAGGAAAAATGAAGTAGTCTGAATCGTTGGCAGAAACCAGGGAAGTCCATGCTTTAAAGAGGGGATCAATATTATCAAGGATCCGACGAATCAGGAAAGCAAAAAATATCAAAGCAGCTCAGTATTAGTGGGCTTTAAGAACTATCATGGCGTCGTCCACCTCTTTCGTTAGACACAATCAAATAGGAAAATCTAGTATCCAGCTGACAAAGGATTTAACACCAAATATGCAATATATCTCGAATTTGATATTTACTATTGTTTTGATACACTTAGAAACAGAAGTCTTTTAAATTGCAATTAAACGTAAAACAACACAAAGAATTACGATACTGACATTTAGTAGAATTTTCTCGAATTTGGTAATAGCGGTATTTCTGCAAAAGGACATATTGATGACGTTCATTGAATTCTTGAAAGTCGCTCTTGCAAAGATATGACGATTACATAAAGGTAAACGAAAAAGTATTTATTGAACGTCACATATAACCGACAGACAGCATGACCTACAGCTATTGTGAGACAAACACGCATCTAGTAACAGATATATTTCAAAAGATTGTATGGGGAACATCCCCAACCCCATCTAAATAGAATAAAAGCTCAGTGTACTTAAATCAATTTCAAATATGGAGATGCATGTATGTCAATCCCAAGCGATGCAGTATTGTAGTCTACATTTAATAACTATACTTCCCTGGCATAAAAATGTCAACTATTCGAGCAACAACTGATTGTCCGTATTTGAAAACATCATCAAGAATGCGGGAATTATATGAAATGCGTTTAATTTATTAATAAGCAGTTCCTTTGTCATTCATTAGATTATTACGTAAAAAAGTAAACACACCTTGTAATTGTTGGATTTTTTGCAGTAATATTTCCCGTCATATGACATTTTGTTGGGAGAATAATCAACCGGAAGTAAACAGAAAAAGATGAATTAAATATTGTCCTAACCATGTGGTTATTTAAATTAAAGAGTAAAATCTAAAATCTGGGACACAGAACTAGATTAGACTGGTAATGCTCAACACGCAGTACTTCGCGCTATAGTAAGACAAAAAATCAATACCCGGCTTCCCCTGATAAAACTAATGGGAAATGTTATCTTGCATTTTGGGAAGTTTCTCTGCCGTTTTTGGAAAATCCTTGATTAAAATATAATAGGCTAAGTTAAGAATAGACATCAACAACACCAAAAACACAATTTAAAATGTGTTCGTGGAAATTGTTGATTTATTTATTAATTAAGATTTAATAGTGGAGATCGTGTTTGTATACAAATCCGTTGTATATTCTATTTATAGAACTGATAAGAAACGATCGGATGGGCAGACGCCGAGCATCTATTTTTTTTGTTAACAGTAATGTTTTTCTAACGGCTTATATTTTCTTAAAACACAAATAATATCAATGTTTTTTTAAACAATGGAAAGGATATAAAATAAGCATGTATTGATCACTTTTAATTATTATTTCGAAATAAAACAGATTAATTATGAATTATTATTATTATTATTATTATTATTATATTATACCAGATTTATATAGCGCCCTTTTCATGATCAATTTTACGTTCAAAGGCGCTTTACATAGTTCAAATGCAGCCACACAGGGCGCATAATTCATCCTCTACTAGTACAGACACAGAGCAATCTGACCAGAGGGACAGAGTGAGACAAAGCCCCCATGACAGAGAGATCAGAAATCAGATACAGGCTTGTCCGGCTAACTTAGCCTAGCTCGTTGCGAATAGACAGCCTGGTTCTTTAACGTGCCCAGTGTATAGCACTGATACACGCAAGGATTGCCTGGGTTCCTGACCAGTACCCCTCTAGTTGGGTGGGAAACACTGAAAAGCGTTTCTGAAAATTTCCGAGTAGCTGCTGGGGATCGAACCCCCGACCTCAGGATTGGAAGGCCAGTGTGCAAACCACTGAGCTATCCGTCCACCCATGAACGCTTGACTTACAGTGTTTTTCCTAAAAGTTGAGGGCATCTACGGCGCTATTTAAATCATATGTCATTTAAAACGGTTATTCTTTTTCAAAAGATATTTGAATAACAAAACATAAATATCGTAAGCATTTCGAAACTTTTTGATTTTTTAATATCCATAAATGAACGAAAAAATTATTAAGAATTAAAAATTCTGATCCCATACACAAACAATGTAAATTTTTTTTTTTTTTTGCCCACCACCAGATAAACAGGTGTTGATGCGTGACGTCAGGGCGATCTCTCCTATTTGATAAGGAAAAACGTGGGCTACAAACAACAGTTGATTTCTTTGTTAATTAAGATTTAATTCGACATGGAAAAGGTTGGGAAACCAAAAATCGGTCATGTGGTTTACGGAATACCTCAGTTATTGTCGATTCCGAAAATGGCAAATCGATGGGAAAACAGGTAATTGGAGTGGTATTTGTTGCACAAACATTTTGTTTTTCAGTGTACACTAATAGAATGTGGTCCAATTGATGGTATACCAATTTGTAAAAAATGTGCGTTTTGTAATATTATTTAAACGAATGTGACTACTTTGGAGTCATACACCTATTTACTTTCAAAGAACAACTGGCTTTGACGATAAAATGTAATGCTCATGATCATCATCAAAGACCTTCAACTACCTAGCATGGAAATCTGAAAATTAATACGCCAAACCGTTATCTATCTATTTATACCGCATCAACCCTCTTTACGAGTATTATGTGCAGCTGCGCGCCTGTACAAGAAATTTAAAAGTAGAATGGACAGTAGAAGGCACAAAACCAAGTCGGAGACTTCCCCTGGATTGAGAGACATTCTCTCGATCTAAACATTGTCTCTCGTTCGAAAGACAAAATATCTTTCGATCGAAAGACTCAAATTAGCTTAAGCAATGAAAATCAATGAAAGAGTAATTAAACTCTCTTTTAAGAATGCGCAAGAAATTTAGTTCAAATATAGAAAAATATCTTTCTTTTATCAAACTTTCAAAATCATAATTATTTGGGAATTTTGTTTAAGCATTATAATGCTTAATCAAACTTCTATGACAATGTGTTTCTTGTAAAGTTTACTTGAAATAACAAGTTGTTTCAATGAATAAATAATGCGACTGTAATGAACTGATTGTTTTAATAATGATTTCATGTTTTTTTTTTCAACACTTAAGCTAAATACAGTCTTTCGATCGAAAGACATTTTGTCTTTCAAACGAGAGACAGTGTTTAGATTTAGAGTTTGTCTCTCAATCCAGGGGAAGTCTCCGACCTGTTAACAGCTGAATAGAGCCTTTCAACGAAATAAAAAATATTATAAAATAAGAGTTGAAAAACAAACGCTAACCTTGTTTAGCTTTGTGCCCGACCTCTCAGTTCTGCTTGACAATAATGAATAATTTTTATTTGCTGCCAAGTAAAATTGTGTCCCAAGTTCAGTTGTCTACCGAATTACCCATTCTCACCAAGCAAACGAATGACGTGACTTATACACACGCCATAACGCCACTTGACAGAACAAATAGGCAACCCGTATCCTCGATGATTTTATTCAATAACACTCCATTCCAGATGCAACATCTTCCTAGATTGAATTGCAGAAAGCTAAAATCCTGAACAAATTCTAACATGAGTCACTTTCCGTTTCCTCAAGCGTTTCCGTTATAAAAACTTTTATGTAGTAATTGCAATACGGTATGCATACACTATACATATGGAATTCCAGACGTTTCACCTCCAAGACTTTTCCTCCCCTAGACATTTCACCCCCAAGACATTTCCTCCCAAGACTTTTCACCCCCAATTTTGCAAACTCTAGACTTTTCACCCCCAATTTTTAATATACTGAAAATATTGTGAAATATTTTGTTATCTGGTATTTAAAATATTTTTTATATATTTTGTATAGGTTGTTAGGGCATTTATGAAGATAATTTGTTACTTTACGGACCATAATTCTACAAAATATACACTGAATTTAGGGTAACATACATGTAGTCAACTTAATCAGTTGATCTTTTTAAATGTAAATTTGTTGAGACTTCTTAATGATTAAGTTTGTTTTCTATGTTATTCAAATGGATTCAAGTTTTATTTATGTAATATAATTATGAAAAATATGAGTAGATTTAGATTACAATAGTAGATGTAAATATTAACTAGGGGTTAGAATTAGAGGGTGTATGTTTATCCTTTAGTATCATAATGATAGCCCAATTGTGATAACATGTAATATGGTTATTTATAAGTGCAATATGATGTGGAATTTATTTTTATGATATATTTTTATATATTTAACAAGATATATAGTCTCGGGTAACTCAGTATTGAGTGGCAGCATTTGATATGTTTGATGTTATTATATGCAATACATGTTTGTACTGTGATGTTATTTATGTATGCTGATGAGACTGAAATAAATAAATAAATAAATAAACAAATATTACAATTTGAAAGTCATTCATTTCATTGTAGGTCAATATTTTAAACTCTTCATAGGTGTTGTGTTTAATCAACACCTTTTGATTGACAGAAATAGTCAATATTTTAAACTCTTCATAGGTGTTGTGATTTAATCAACACCTTTTGATTGACAGGAATATGTGTTAAAATATAAATGGATTAACTGGCTAGCCTATAGTATATTAAACTTTAATTAATCGAAAGTTCAAACCTTGACTGATCTTATGGAAATCAAGAAACAAACAAAATTATACTCATCACTCAAAAATGGTTGCTTCAAAAATGAAACTAACTTTCAATATCTTGTCTAAGTGTATTTGCAAAATAAATGAATTTTGACAGATTCAGTAATTCCTTCCTATTTTCCGTAGACATCAGATTTACAGAGCGGGCCATCTACAGTAATATGGTTTTAAACATTTTCTTCGTAATTCTTTATACAACGGACATACAAGAAGAAAGTGATATTCATTTTCTAAAGAACTAAGATTACAAAATTTACATTTTATATCATTTTGATCCGTGTTGTTATATCTACCTCTTACTATTTCAAAATTATGTTATGATAATCTAAATCTACTAAGAGCAATTCGAGAATTGTTAATGTTAGCATATCAAGCTTGATAATAATTGTCCAATATTCTCTGTAGATAAAGAATTACTGTTACTATCTTGACCTATCCATATATCCGACAATCCCAGGTTTTCTAACAGCATTTTTATTTGAAACGCACAGTTTGAATTATTATATGTACAGTAATGTTATTGTTTGCATGGTTGTGCAGCATATGATAAATTCTTTTTTGTAGTGAGTTTTCATTCGAATTCAGTAAACGGAACCAGCAGCTTAGCATATTTATCCTTTTTTTTCTTATTCTATTATACTTAGTACGCATGCTTGTAAAATTAATTGTATTTCTCTCATTTTTGTCTTTCACAAATGTATTTCTTGCTTTCTTGAAACTATTTTTTTGCTATTATGTAACAAGATTCATCAAACCATTTCGACTTATTAGATAATCGAGAATTTGTTATTATTTCAATTTATTGATATAACTTGAACATGTACAGTGTACAGTTTATCATTTTAAGGACAAAATATACTAAAACATGCAAGAGAAATCTGCCAATTAATTAATGGTTGATAGACTTAATTTATCTTGCATCACTTGCCTATAAAGGATAACAAAAACTAACAATTAAGTTGTCAACAACAAACGATGTGCGATATATAATCAATTTTAAAATAACGTTTTTTCCACAATAGATATATTGCTTATTTCCTACATAAAATCAGCATAATATTTGGACAAAATTAATTAAAGTCCGAAAATCCCCATTCTTTGTTTTAATCATCCAAATCATTAATCTTGTAACACTTGATTGACTTATATAATTTATTTTCTCACAATATAACAAACAAGACAAATGGGTCATTTTTTTTATTCAATCTTATTTGTACAAAATTTGCATATATTTATATATTTCTATACTATGATGTAAATTATTTGACAGCGGCTTTTAGCAGTGTATTTTTTTATGTCACAACACCGTTAATTGATAGCAAACTTTCAAACCTTGAACAACAAGGCTAATTTTAACACCAATAAAATATTTTACTTTGTAGTTATTATTATCAAAAGTACTTCTATTTTTTTCAATTACTGAACATCAAACAAAGGGAATAAAATATTTTTTTTTTAGTTTTGTAGCTATTGTCAAAAGTACCTTTAATCATCAAAGTCACATTTTCAATCATTGAGCAAACAAATGAATTAAAAGATAACCTTGTAAATAACTTATGTTTAAAGTTTTTGGTCATCTCTACTAACAAACATCGTAAAATATTTTTTTTAATGTATTAACCTAATTATAATACATATGAAATTATTCATAACTATACAACCCCCCCCCCCACCCCCCCCCCCCCCCAAAAAAAAAAACGTTATAATCATATTAAATAATAAAAACAAATTATAGGGGGTGAAAAGTCTTCATATGCTATAAAACACCAGACTTTTCGCCCCCAAATTTGGGGTGAAAAGTCTTGGGAGGAAAAGTCTTGGGAGGAACAGTCTTGGGGGTGAAACGTCTGACACCCATACATATGTACCATGGTCTCACGAACCTAATAAAAGCTCAGTTTATAATAATAATCGCATAGATATGTCTTTTTTGCAGTTATTCTCAAGAACAAGATGGCGTCGTTTTAAGAAAAAATTAAAGTCCGCCAAGCTTTACAAGTCACTGACCTGTATATATTTTTAGACAATTCAGATTAAAACCAAGTGGGGTTTTCCCTCATGATGTCAGAGTGTAAAAATAGCCGTAATGTAGGTCATATTCATGCGCTTTGTTGTAGGTGCTCTTATTTATGAGAGGATGTAGAAAGTGGATGCGCTTTGCCGTTTTGCACTTACCTGCGTTCCATTGGCCGCAGGAACAAAAGTCATCGAACCACCCCTAAAATGTGAGCATCCGACAAGGCTAACGATACAAACTAGCCATAAAAATAAGAGAATTCATCATCTTGCTTTTTTCAGGTGATTGAAATTTTGAATTCATTTCAAAATCGATCGTCCTTCAGATTTCGAAATGCTGAAAATCAATGTAATACTGTCCGCCGTAATAATAATTGTCCGCCGTGATGAAATAATAATGGGTAAAATCGGTAAGTGCGCAGTATATTAAATATAGCTTAAACGGAAAAACCATTATACACGACTATATATGAATTCAAAATTTCAATCAACTGAAAAAAAGCAAGATGATGAATTCTCTTACTTCGGAATTTTTATGGCTAGTTTGTATCGTTAGCCTTGTCGGATGCTCACATTTTAGGGGTGGTTCGATGACTTTTGTTCCTGCGGCCAACGGAACGCAGGTAAGTAAATGATAGAAAAAAAATAAAACTAGATATGGCGACTTATTGGTTTTGCTTCATAATATAATATTTTTGAAACTGTTACCATGATAACTTCTGCAGACATTTTTCATCAACTTTTAATGACTTTTTTAATAAATCATCAATAAGAAAATCACTTTAAAGTTTATTACAGGAAATTATGTAGCTTGAATTTAATGGAATCATACACTGAAAACAAACAGCAATCAACAACGCCTTTTCAAATTATTAAAACTGTCTTTAAACATGAACAACCAGAAAACTATGATATATGGCAATACCAAGTAAAATATTTTAACTATACTGAGTATTTCAAATTATTTTTAATAACCTTTCCATGTGAATCATAAATTCATTGTTTTAGACACAGTGACAAACGCAGATATTAGAATTCAACAAAAAAAAATGCGTCATAAAAGATTCACAGAAGTCGAAATATTTTGAAATTGAAAAAGAAAGATGTGAAAGTTAAACATAATTTCCTATAATATAACAGGTCTCTGTGTCTCCTTCAAACATGTTATAAAATGTTAATGAATTGTGATTTTCTTTATTAATACTAGCTTGTTAATATTCATATGATTTTTAACATTTTCAGACATTTAAGTTTAATGCTGGGGAAAATTCTATTTGTTACGATGTCAGTTTTTATCTACCGTCAGTAAGGATGATAATTTATCATTATGTGACATAATAGTGCGGCATTTTATCTAACGTTAGCTTTTCAGATGACATCGGTGAATATGTTCTTTTTAAATATTTTTAAATATCATTCTTATTTACATTTCAAAAACTATGTTCTGGCAACGAGGAAAAAAGATACAGTTATTTATATGCTAAGAAATATCTCTAAAACATTATAGTAGAATCGCTCTTACGAAAATAATGGCTTTTAAATAATAGAGAATTGGACACAAAGATCCGATTGTGTGTGTGTGTGTGTGTGTGTGTGTGTGTGTGTGTGAGCTTTTGTTACAATAAAACCATTTACTTGTTCATTTTCTTCGAACTTAATTTTCTCTGAAACCAGTACGTGGTAGCTGGACAGTATTCTTCCAAAATGTGTTTAAACAATTCATGTTTGTTGCAAAGCAACACTTGTTTACGTTGTCATGAAATCTTGCTCCTACGAATTAAAGCTATGAAAAAAGGGTCAACGATATTCGGTTTTAAAGTTATTTTGTCTAAAACCGGGTATTCAAATAGTAAGAAAAGTACAGAGAGCAAAATAATAAATGGAAAAAAATCAGCCTTGCAGTAATGCAGTAATATAAAGCGTTTAAACAATTTGTTCATAAACAAGCAATTACACAAAAATGTCGCTTACTTCAGTCGTAAATATACATAAGAATAATTATTCCATTATAAACATTTATTGCACAAGCTTTAATTTTAACTTCAATCCAACATTCCACTAAATTCGAAATATAAATCGTTAGCTTTGTTTAAGTGTTCAGGAGCATTGAATACTGAAATAAAAGAACTACAATACAATGGAATATTGCCATTATCTTATTGTCTAGTGTTTAGTTTGAATGACGTCAGTTTTCAACAATGACTAGGAGTTTAATACTTAATTACCTTGTGCGAATAGAGGACCTCCGTGGCCTAGTAACTAAGGTCACTGATTGTAATTGTGTCGTTGAGACAATAAACCCAACAAAACAAATAAATCTTCTGCAATTATGGGTTACATTTGGCCCGAAGAAATACATATTGACCCGAGGGCCGAAGTTTTAGGGCAATTTATCCATAACAGGACAATGATTTTCTGTGAATTGACACTGACTGAATTTCATCGCGTTGCTTTTAGCATGAAACCGGATAGTACAGATGACATCATATAAAGTGCGTTATCGGTATACAGACATGTCGTGCGTGTAAACAGTGTACAGTGTACATGTTGCAAACAATGACACTATTGTTTTGTTTTCTGTATGTGTTTCAAATCTCAAGAGACGTTATATATACGTTCTGGCACGCAGGTTAAACAAACCATTAATTCAACAAAACGGCTTCTTGCGATATGAACATTAACACACGGAAAAAAGATCTACTTATTCAAACGAAAAAAAGCTGATACTAATGTGATAATAGGACAAAAATTATGGTAGGATACTGTTTTCCTTTTAACGACTGTTATTATTCTTGGCAGATGAATAACAACATAAAGCAATGATATTGATATTCAACATGTTGGCCATCGCAAGTTTACGACTACGTTAGGCACTTCTCCCCATCGTCACGTTAAAAATATCAGCGGGTCGTTATGGTTAGAGACCACCAATTAAAAAAAGTACGGGTTGTCCGTTCTGATTGGTCAGTTATGTAAACAAACCAAAAAAAGTGATTATGTATTTCAAAATGGAAGTTTTTACTGCATTTACAGTACTTTTATACTTTATGACGATGTTTGCTACATAGACATGTGTTTTGAAAGTAAGTTTTATCACGCCATGCCAACGACGTAAACAGGGGTCCGTCTCATTCACATGAAAATTACACAAAGTATCACTATCCATATGTTTTTCGTCCGATATTGTGGTGGAACCGAAGTAGTTTGAGAAAAATTGTGTTTCAATTTACGGATGTCTACGGGAAAACACTTGGTGGTCTCTAACCTATATGACAAATAATACCGGACACGTGCCGGCAAAACAATGCGTTATCGCTGGACGTGGCTCGTAATGCCCAAAACTCAGCTCCATTTTCGTTACTGTATATAGATACATATGATATAGTTATATCGTTATAAATTAATTATAAACCAGCTTAAACTACGTAGTTTTGCAAGTATGGATGATACATGTTACTAGATTTTGTTTCAGATTATAATAAATTTCCGAACTTATTTGCAAAGACAAGAGAGCAGACATTATTGTGATGATTCCACGATTTCAAATGGTACACTTATTGATTCGGATGCAGAGATATTCTGTGATAGTGGGTGTATCGGGCTTGTGGGCGTTCCAGATCTGATATGTACGGCTTACAGTGAGGAAGATAATTGTATGTCTGGACGAAACAGTACTGTTTATACTCCATCTGTCGATCGCCTTGTCTTTAGGTATGGTGCTCACTAATTTGTTTACTGATTTAATATTTGGTGACGGAAAAACGATCACGGAAGTATTGAGGGGGTCGTGAGAAGAGTTGCACATTTCGTTACCTTTCATGACTGAGTCTTGGTTACATTCTATGCTTCCAATGGATCTTTTTTTACAGATTTTATTATCACCTTATCATGTATTTCTGTATATATGATAACAAATTAGATGCTGCCTCGAATGTTGTTAAAATAAGTATCTATCATTTAGGTATATATTGATTTGTTTTTATCTGACTGAAAACTTCAAGCTTACATGAATCTGTCTCGAGTCCGCTTCCTAGAAACACAATACTTGCATCATATAAGGTATATTCGCGACCACAGTAGGGCTCGAAAACACGACCCCTGAGTTGAACGACTAACGCCTTAACCACTAGACTGCCTCTCCTTTTCGTTCGTTTCAGCAATTGATTTTCTACATCTTACAATTTAAAATCAAAACCTGATGTATTGACTTTATTTTCAAAACAATCAGGTATTATGGGATTTTGTAAGTTGGAAATTTTGTGTAATGTAAGCCATTTAGCTGTTGGTTGTCTGTTATGTACTTTTTCTGGGTATTTTAGAAACTTAAAGGCTTTATATTACTATACCTTCTCCAGAAACTTGTTTAGAAAGAAAAACGAATAAAGCATAAAGATTGCCTGTTTAATATTATAACCCTCTATTACTATCAATGCCATGAAATTTGTTTGGATTTTCAAAACATATTGGGTTCACAACACCGTGCTTTTCCTGAATGTTCCACGGTATTGTCAAACGGGCAATACTTTAAGGTCAGAAGTTTTCCTTTATGTGTTGCATTTACGAACACTGGAAACAGCTGTGATATCTACGGGAAATGATAACTGAAGCGCTATTTGCGTAGCTGCAAGAATAAGTCTGAAAAGCTGGACTAATGCATCTTGATCCTGGATGGTATTACCGTTGTACAAAACTCCAAATTTCCTTATGTAACCTATGGTGTTAATGTAATAGCTTAATTATGTGTTTAAGAAGAGACTGCAGTACGTAATCTATTCCAACTTTCATAGTATATTTAAATACAGATATGTTACAGTGTACTGGACAAAAACATTTAAATATACTTCACTTTTATCATAAATACTAATCGTCTGTATGTTGCTCCTGTTTCAGAGCTTCCGGTGGCGAATGGATTGACTCATTGAATGAATGAGGGGGAAACTGGAATCTTTTAATGACCGTCGACCGCTCAGTGAGACCAGATACAAGAAAGATAAACACTTCACCAACTGTGGACGTGCCTCTGATCCTAAAATGGAAGTACGGATGCTCCTACAAGTTCAAGTTATTAGGTAACACTGAATCAATTGTATTTTAACAATTAATAAGTAAGGCCTTGATTGAAACTACAATTCGAACATTTTTTTGTAATAATGTTCTGTATTCTGTTTCATTGTTTTTACAAAATCTATAAATATGGGAAATTCTCTCTCATCTAAATAATGCATTTTACTGAAGTCATAAGGAAACAAGTTGCATTTTGGACGATTTCATATCAAGGCATAAACAGACAGTGTGCGCTTCTAAATGTACCCTGTGTAGGAAGTATAATTTGTAATCAAAGAAAAAAGAACAAACAGTACTAATATTGTTTTCAGCGAATGATGTTGATAAAGATATCATAAAATGTCGATGGGCTACTGGCAGAGAATGCCAAGGTGTTTGCAAAACATTTAAAGGAGCTACATTGGACGAGGTAAGAATGTCCTATTGGTACTAAACTTTGCAGTTTTCAAAACGAAATTGCTATAAAGAAAATATCAATGATTCACTTAAAAATGTAAACAAATATGTCCAACTGAAACGCATATATCTTCAAACATATTTTAGAGAATAACATACCGGTACTAAGAGATCAATTGACCAGTTATGAAAGTTTATCTAGTACACAAACATCAATATTCAAAATACTACATTACTATTACTTAGAGAAAAGCAAATGCTGGCAATACTGTTTTAAGCTCGACCTTTCAAAGAATAGGTAGAGCTATTGGATTCACCCGTGCGTCAGCGTCCGCGTCCGCGTCCCGTTTTGGTTAAGTTATTGTATGTAAGCTGGTATCTCAGTAACCACTTGTGGGAATGGATTGAAACTTCACACACTTATTCACTGTGATAAACTAACTTACATTGTACAGGTTCCATAACTCTATTTTACAAAATTATGCATCTTTTTCTACTAAGAAATTTTTGGTTAAGGTTTTGTATGTAAACTGGTATCTCAGTACCCACAAATGGGAATGGATTGAAACTTCACACAAATGTCCACTGTCACGATCTGACATGCATGTGCAGGTTCCATAACTCTACTTTGCATTATTACAAAAGCATGTCCCTTCTTTAGTTAGTAGTTTTTGGTTAAGTTTTTGTATGTAAGCTGGTATCTCAGTAATGGGAATGGATTGAAACTTCACACACATGTTCACCGTCATTATATGACATGCAGAGCACATGTTCTATAACTCTACATTACATTTTTACAAAATCATCCCCCTGTTTTGACTCAGCAGTTTTTGGTTAAATTTTATATGTAAGCTGGTATCTCAGTACCCTCTTACGGGAATGGATTGAAACTTCACACACTTGTTCACTGTCATTTGCTGAATATAAGCACTGCGCAGGTTCCATAACCCTGTTTTGCAGTTTTACAAATGTATGCCTCCTTTTCGACTTCCGTATTTATTCAATTGGCAAGACTGTTGAATAGTCGAGCGTTGCTGTCCTCCAACAGCTCTTGTTTTACTTAAAATGCGCACAATGTTTTAAATCATCATAAAGTTTAATCATAAAAGTTCAAGATTTAAGTTTATTTTATGATGTACTTTAAATAATTATTAGTGAGGACTGTGAATATTGGCCTGTAATATATACATATCTTTATATTTTTAAATATATTTATTTTCTACAATCATAGATATTATAGTATAGTACATGAATTTTGTATTAAATACAGTTACACGAGGGCGTGTACTTTTATTAAACGCTTTTTAGCTTAGTAATCTTTAATAACACGCACTTGGTTAACCATATTGGACAATCAATATAATGTTGTTTTTTTAAATTTTCAGTCGGATTGTTCTATCACATACTCGGCTAATGGTAGCATCGGCTACTTTGCAGTAGCTTTGCAAATAGAAGATTTTCCTAACAAAACAGCCACAAAACCTTTAAGCAGCATACCCGTTCAATTTTTGGTGAAGATAGAAAATGACAACGGGTGCTTGGATGAACCAGAATATATTTCCCCTACCCCTGCTGCAAATGAAAACTACAGTGTAACGGTCGCTGAAACTTTCAATATGACCATAAAAGCACGATCATTAAATGTGTAAGTACTACTGCGTCTTTTTTGTCACATTTCAATATAAATGGTCATATTTCATAACTTATGTGAACTAGAATCATAATTTCTATGTAGTACTAGAAATATGTCCATTGAACACGAATAGCCCCACCCCCAACAAGCCCGCGACTATGTTGGGAAACAGAAATATACGTAATAGTACTTGAAAATAGAACATGTATATCGAAGCTATTGGCTGGAAAGGAAACACGACCATACGTTTTTATTGGACCTTTAACTGAATAAATATTATATGTTGATGGTGAATGTTTGTCCTGGAATTATGTATGAATATCTATCTAGGCATTAAATTTTTTAGAGCAGACAAGAATAATGACAGAAAATCTTTAACTTCAAAGTGTTATCTTGACTATTGATATGTAGGGGCATAACTCTTGCTGTGCGGCGGTTGTAACAAATATCCCTGTACTTGGATTCGGTGTTGTTATAATTCTTTGGTCCTTTAGGATCATCGGGTCCATTCAATAACTGTGTAAAAGAGTTCCGCTTAAGCGTAAGGAGGTTGTACTTTCTATAAACTCTCATGCAATCAAACTGAGTCTGCTTTCATTTGCTTGGCTGTATTTTTTGCCTTCAAAAAGATCGTTTTTATAGATTTTGATGCATTTGACACGTCATAAAATGATGTTAAATATTTTTGGTAAGTAATCTGAGTATCCATCTAATGATCTGTGTAAGATAAAAACTAAATAGGAAAACTTTAGTCAAATCCCTGAGCTCTAAATGTGACCTTGATCTTTTAGTCAGGGGTCAAGTCTTACACTCAATACATCATTTAGTAATGATGAATGTCTGTGCCATGCCACGATGACCGAATATTCACCAATTTAAAGTTTTAGACCTTAAATCCTGGATTTCTTTTGGTGACCTTTACCTTTTAGCTTGAGGTTTATTGGTAGGTCTTGCACACAGACAGTGACAAGACAGTGATAGGTATGTTTTATGTTTGTGCCTAGTTATTTGGATATCCATCTATAAATACAAAATATATAGATCGGGCATGAAATATATAATGTAATTAATTAAAAGTGCAGCCTTGAACTTTACAAAAATAAAATGGTAAAGGGCTGAAAAGAAAATTGAACTTAAATAGTCTCTTTGAAATCTAAATAGGTGTTGGTTATCAAAGTGTACGCCAGGAGAGACAATCCCCATAACTATATTTTATTATGACAGAATCATGCCCCTTTAACTGTAACTTAGGGTTTTTGGTTGGAGTTTCTGAAAAGTTACATATTATTGTCACTACTGAGGCTTTTGACTTGAAGCTTAAAGTAGTAATTATCATAGTCTACACCAAGAGAAACAACCTCCATAACTCTATTTGAATTTTGGTAGAATTATGCCTCTTTTTAACTCTAATTCAGAGTCAGGCACTGAGAAAGGTCAAGCGTGCTGTATTACGGACAGCTCTTGTTTGCATTAGTGGTTTCTGAGTGGTGAATCTCAGGTGCATTGGAGCAAGTGGTGTCACAGCTAATATATTCTCTTATAGCTTTACTTATAGAGCGGCTATGTACTTAGTTTTATTTATGTATAATTGAATTGTAAATTTACATGTTTGCATATAGATAAGACTCTAATAAAGAATAAAACAATACATGCATGCACAACACAACACAATCACAACATAATACACACATACACACAACTTAAGTACACACACGCACACACACAAGCACATACACACACACAAACATGCACCACTTGAAATGAGCACAACACAAAATACAATTCTATATAGAATGGCCATTTACTTGTATGATATGTTTGATTTTTTTATTGTTTGTATATGTGTATAAAATTTAAATGGATGAGACTCAAATAAATAAATAAAAAACATGAAACTGAAACTGAATAATTTGATTAAACGCCTATTTTTATACAATGATATATTCAATGGCGTTGTACATAATAATAATAATAATAATAATAATAATTGTTATAACAATATTAATAATGACAATAATAATAATAACAGCCTAATTGTAACAAACAGTCATGACCGCACCCCTCCCCTTGGGGTCATTTTACCCCTATTGCGAATACCAGTGTTTAAAGCATCACATGGTACGCCCAGACGAGCTGCATATAGAATTTCAAACATCACGGTTAATGGTGCTATCATATACTATTTAAGAAAAAAATGCTACACACTACCCTACCCATAGAGCCTTACCAACAAGTGTGTTTAATTAAACAAACCTTGGAAATATTAATGTTGAAATTTAAAACCTTTTACAACAATTTAAGAACTATCACCTACTGTTTTCGCATAATAAACAGTTATCAAAAAAAAATTAAACAATGCCGCGAAACCCCTGAAATACAGATTTTCTTTTAATGTGTCAAGTTATTTAGTTTTGCATAGTTCTAACGGCAGTTCATTCCAAAGATTTGGACCAATAGAACAGAAACTTCTATCATTGAATGTTTTGCACTTGTTGTATGGAACAACATAACGACATTCAGAATTTTCAGACGATCTCAAACCTTGTCTACTAGGAATATACTCTGTAAGCAATTCTGTTAAATACAGAGGTGCTCTGCCAGTGTGACAGCTAAACATGAAAGAAAGTATCTTGAACTCAATTCTTGCTTTCACCGGCAACCAATGTAAGTGATACAATGCTTGTTTAGAACTGTCACATTTCCTCCTGTTAAAGACAAGTTTTGCGCACATGTTTTGAATACGTTGCATCTTACGCACCTCACAGTTGGCTACACCATACAGAATGACATTGCAATAATCCAGATGTGAAATAACTAGAGACAAAACTAAACTTTCAGTGGCTGCTTTTGTTAAGTATTTTCGGATGTTCTTAATTCGTAGGTAATTCAACATGGCTGTACGACATTTGCGATTTACATGATCTTTAAAGTTCAAGGTTTCGTCAAGAAATGCACCGAGATATCTAATTGTGCTTTCACGTTTGACATCATCACCAGCAATGTTAATGGAATTTGTAAAATATTTGTTCAATTGAGGTCTGCTGCCAAACATAATAAATTCAGTTTTGGAAGTGTTCATTTTCAGTTTGTTTCTATTCATCCAATCATTGATTATAACTGCGCACCTTTCAAGGTCTCCGATCGCTTGTGATTCTACGGAAACATCAGCAAAACCGTAGACTGATATGGATTTTGGAATGACATCAAAAAGAGTTCCAGCATAGGTGAGATACAGCCACGGACCAAGGCAACTGCCCTTGGACACACTGCATTCAAGATGGCGGTCTGATGAATATCCATTGTTGATATTAATCTTACAAGTACGAGGCCTTAAATAGGAGTCTACCCATTGAAGAGCTGTATTACAGACGCCATATTGTGCTTTTAGGACATCTAGAAGAATGTCGTGGTCACAGTGTTAAATGCCGCACTTAAGTCAATCGCAAATAACACCTTGTTTTAATGAGAGATTCACCAATTTAGTGATACTAGAGAGAAGTTCATCTACATGTGATTTCAGAGTACGTGTTGGCAAAATATCTAACTCTGAAGACGTAGTATTCAATTCATTGATGAGATTTTTCACTTCATCATGAGTCATTTCAGTAAATGTGTTTAAATTTTGTATATCCTTCACTTGAGTTTCAAAGTTTTGATATTCACCTAGGGATTGACTTATTTTTGAGATTTTTGCCATGAAAAAGTCAGCAAATATTTCGGCCAATGAATTATTAGACTCTCCTTGAGGCAGTGGGTTTTCAGATTTGGTACCACTTAGTTCAGATACCAATCCATACAGAGTCTTGGAATCACCTTTAGCGTTCTCTATCTTTTCACTGAGTGTGTTTCTCTTTTGACGTTTGATTTCAAAATTGTATTCATTTCTTACTTGTTTATACGACTCAAACTGATCTGTTTTACCATAGCGCCTCCATGTACGCTCGGACTTTCTTACTTGTTGCTTTAGATTTGGTGTGCACGGTTTGGGTGCTCTCTGAATAATAGTTTTTTCTTTAGGGGACCGTGCTTATTCAGGACATCCTCTTTTTCCGATTCTAACTCTTTCACAAACTTGTCTGTATTCTGTGAATCAACATTTATTGCACTTAGGGCGCTGGAAAATTCTGATTCGTTTAAATTTCTAAAGTTTCTAAATGACACGCTCCTACTAGTAATTGTCACTTTTTTAGCATCTTAGAGAACCTTAACAACACAGTGATCAGATAAAAATAATCCAGGCTTACATTTCTCTACATGAACACCATTAAGTGACTCAGTTATTACTAGATCCAAGCTATGTCTTCCTGTATGAGTACTGAAATCTACGTGTTGTTCCAGGCCCATAGCTACTAGGGAGTCCTTGAAGTTTGTAATAGAACTGTTGTCATAGTTTATATGCAAGTTGAAATCTCCCATTATAAGTAAATTGTCATAATGTGGCAAATATTTTTGATGAAATAAAAAAATTCAGCAACGAACTGGTTACCAGTCGATAGAGCCGGGGGTCAATACACACCCACTACGTGTTTGGTTAAATTTTTGAAAACGAGTTTCCAAATACCATATTCAAAGCTTCGAACAGTGCCGTGAGTTATCCTTCGCATATTGATCGTGTTTCTACAAGTGATCGCAACACCACCGCCTTTTTGATTTTTTTCTGTTAGTTACGCTTAATTTATATCCATTCTGGTTCAATCAGAAGTTTCAAACTGATGCTGTTTCTCGTCCGAGTACCAAGTTTCAGTTTGACATTGAGTTTTAAGGTTCGGGTGGACGCGTTTTCTTGCATGTTAAATTTTTATGCCAATGTTTTTGAATACCCATGCATGCATAGCATACGTATATAATAGACAAATAAATAAACGTAAATCTTCGACCTGTACGTTTGACTTTGGCCGTTAAGACTAGGGTCTGGATGTTGCATTCGATACGTCGTCTTATGACGATGGTTATTTGTGCCAAGTTGTTTCAAAACCCGATAATGCGCAACAACATTATCGGCCGCACGAGATTTTGCGCATGCACACATCGGACGCACGCATGTACCACATTTTAAATAACTAAGTCTCCAGATTTTAGATGATCAAAACGTGATGAAAATGAAAATACTGCAGTATGAAAAATTTTACATGTTGACTTTTTATGTGATTCTATTTTTATTTTTTATTTTTTTTATTTTTTTTTTTTTTTTGGCATAAAAAATAGTCCATGAATTAGTAAATGATTACTGTCACAGCACAGACTGCTTTTCTCAATAATGGACACTTTATTGAGCTCTCACCATTTAAGTTAAACTAGAAGCAGCATTGAACTTATTTATACTGTAAGATTTTTGTTTACTTTGAAGACTAAGGTCAATCGAAATCATCCCCGCCGAAAGGATTATACGATCTCTGAATATGAAGAAAACTGATTCGTCATGGCATTACACCACATCGACATTTACTTGGAAACCGGCTTTTTCGGATGTTGGAAAGGTCCACACGTTCTGTTTTATTGCATCAGACACAAACGGGTAACTGAATGTATTTCATACAGATTGACAATTTTGAAGTACTTCCTTTAATTAGTTTTCTTTGTTTTGGGTTTAACATAGTTTTTCAACAGTATTTCAGTTATATAACGGCGGGCAATTAACCTAACCAGTGTTCCTGGATTCTGTACCAGTACAAACCTGCTTTCGCAAGTAACTGCCAACTTCCCCACATGAATCAGAGGTAGAGGATACATATTTGCAGACATAATGTCTTTTATCAAACCGGCACGGAAAACGTATGTCCCGCCCGGGGATCGAACTGACGACCCAGCTATCCGTAAATCTGCGCTCTCCCTACTAAGCGGATGGGTTCCCTTTAACGAGTACATATCCACCACAATAGATAAATTTCAGATTAACAGATATATTTACCTTGAAAAATAATACGTTTTAATGCATTAGTAGAGTCTATTGATAAAAACGTATTGTTTTATTGTTTTGTCTATAATCTATCATTTCATGTTCATAGTTCAACGAAATATGTTTCAAACTTGAGATTTACATTTGAACTTGAATCATATTATGTATCAATAAGGTTTTTAGAAGTATATAGATACCCACAAACACATAAATATATGCATTTTAACGTAATGAAATGTAAAAAAGAAATGTAAACGCCTCAAAGCATTATTTAACATTTACACCAAATAAACATTATAAGGTCATGATTTTGTCAATGCGCATGATGATGCGCTGGAAAACAATACTACGCATTGAAAAAATAGATAGAAAAAATGTTGGTTTCAGTGAAATTGGAAATAGCTTTCACTAGTGGAAACCAGATTTTATAGTACACGTGATGTTCATTCAGTGAGGATATTTCGATCTCAAACTGAAACAAACAAACATCATTTTTTGTGTTATACTCTTCGCACCCTAAATGTTTCAAGTAATTTTGGTTGAAAAGATATTTACTTTATTTAATGGTTACAAAACTGTGTATAATTTAATCTCGACTCTTTTGCATTACAAAAATTAGCATTATAAAAACAGTGTCATTGGATGCTGTTCTTTGATATTTAATGTGTTATATTTACTTTTCAGAGTTATAAGTACCACACGGTGTATACATGTTCAAGTTGCAGGTATTACATAAAGTTTTATTTAAACTGCAGTATATTGAATTCATAAAAACATGTTCTGTGTTGCATTTCTTGTGTATGTTATTTTCATTTTGAGTGGGGGGGGGTATTTACCGATGGCAGAAAGAGACCATTGCAGTCATAAAATATCGTAATACTGAGCGAATTGGAGCCCTTCACACGCCATAGTATTCACAGAAGAAAATTAAAAAAAAGTCGACGATCATCTGAGCCACAGTTAACCAGTCATATAGTAATTCATGTGTGTATCTACAGACGCATAACCTTTGTAAATATTCAAAACATTTGTCAACTGATGATGCGTCTACATTAATAGTAAAAAGAAAGGGTTGCAACTGAGTTCGCAGTGTTTAAGTGTATATCATTTGAAAAAAAGTTGTATATGTTAAATTCTGTTCACAGCAGCTTCAGCTGATCTTCTGCCGCCCAAAGCGGTCCACAAGGCCCATCCAAAACTGTCCGTTCTTTTAATGTTCGTAACATTCACCTTGTATTATCTTATCAGAAAAAAAATCAATTTCAAATGGCTGCCTGATGAAAAGTAAGTACTGATTACATATCAGCGCATTTTATTGTAAACTTCGCAACAAAAAATGTTAAAGCCGTTGTTAAATTCATGAAACACAGATAAACATATTTTATTCAATCAGGAATTACAAAAGGCCCTATGAGAATACAGTTTTCCTTGTTTGAAATGCGGGCGGAATCAATATTGCATTTTATACCGGTCCAATAATTTTAAAAGTTTAATACAGTACAAGCACAAGATGATATAGAAAGACCAGAAATGTTTGTTATAGACGCTCATTTCTATCAAAATGCCATTCAAATTGCTCAAATGTTTGATTCTTCGCTTCTTAATATCAAGTTCTGCAAATACATTTTTGTCACAAGTATTAAGAAAAAAGTCCGCTTATAGAGCTTAGTTCTTGAAAAGAACATAATTAGCTTAGCGGGTCAGGCACGTGGTGGCGGAAAGAATCATTCTTACTCCAATATATAAAAACCATGAAAAACTGTCTAAAACCAAAAGGTAGCTGACGTGTCCGTGAAGGAGTGTGTCGCCTTCAACGGTCTCTGCAGAAACTATGGTGACGGGGATGAGATTCCAATCCCACACTATTATCTGAAAAAAAGGTGTTGCACAATATCTGGTCTGTAATGCGCTCCTTTATTAGCTTATGCTGAACTCTGTTCTGGCATCGCCACTTCGGAGGAATTTGTCTTCGCTGATGTCTACAAAGCCATTGCGAAACTTGTAAACTTGTAAAGATCATTGGCTAATTGCGTATTCATGTTTCGCGATTGCGGCATTCAGCATTTATTATGGAAATGTTGTTACCGGCTGAGCTACATTTACATCCAAAGAATGCCGAATCGCTTATTGACTGAACGTAAACACACGGAAATTGCTGATTGTCATTACGGGTTAACCACCTTGAATGTATTTATTATTTCTGCTACAAAGCAGCACTCTGAATGTCAAGCAATAATATTCTTTCTACATTTTTCACTTATCAATGATTGTAGTTCACCTGTACAGACGGGATTTAACGCTTATACATGGACTTGTTCAGCTGCCTTCACTGGAAGCAACTGTACAAAGTGTATGTATCCGATCTTTTACGACAAGAAATAACATGTATACCTAAATAATAACCTATAATGGATTAATTGATACTGTTGGAAAAACAACGTTTATTTGAGTGTTAAAGTATATGTTTCATGTCTTCAGATATCGATGAGTGTAGT
Source organism: Mercenaria mercenaria (assembly GCF_021730395.1). NCBI lineage: Eukaryota > Metazoa > Mollusca > Bivalvia > Venerida > Veneridae > Mercenaria > Mercenaria mercenaria. The sequence goes on from NW_026459089.1 coordinate 42,440, forward strand.
TCTAATCCATGCCTAAATGGAGGTACGTGTAACGATGGTATTAACGCTTATACGTGTACATGTGCACCTGGCTTCACCGGAGACAACTGTACAACAAGTATGCACTCAAGCAATATTCTTTTAGTCTCCTTCATCAAGAAATTTCAACTATTTGTAGAAAACAATCACTTAAGAAAATATTGTAACATGTATATACAATTACGTTAAATGCCATGCTATTGAAATGACCAAATGTAAGTGATGAGAACATTTAATTTTTCTGTTGCACACCAATATTCTAAAAATTAAAGGATTACTTTTGGTGTTTTATGTTTTCAGATATCGATGACTGTAGCCCTAATCCATGTTTGAATGGGGGTGCATGTACAGATGGTATTAACGCTTATACGTGTACATGTGCACCTGGCTTCACCGGAGACAACTGTACAACAAGTATGCACTCAAGCAATATTCTTTTAGTCTCCTTCATCAAGAACATTTCAACTATTTGTAGAAAACAATCACTTAAGAAAATATTGTAACATGTATATACAATTACGTTAAATGCCATGCTATTATCATGACCAAATGTAAGTGTTGAGAACATTTATTTTTTTCTGTTGCACACCAATATTCTAAAAATTAAAGGATTACTTTTGGTGTTTTATGTTTTCAGATATCGATGACTGTAGCCATAATCCATGTTTGAATAGGGGTGCATGTACAGATGGGATTAACGATTATATATGCACATGTGCTGCTGGCTTCACTGGAGAAAATTGTACAACGAGTATGCACTCGAACGTCATGGTTTTGTTGGATATTCTTCCTTGTTTTTTTAGTTTTCTTATGTAGCAGAATTTGTAGAAAACAGTAAAGCAAGAGATGAGATGTATATTTATGTAACAGCTAAGTTACAAAGTTAACTGTATGTAAGCTTTCATTTCCTTACTTATTTCTATTAGAGGCATCCTTTTTTAATTTCACTGCTACATATGCTTTGGTATATTTTCAGATATCAATGAATGTAGCCTTCATCCATGTTTGAATGGGGGTATATGTACGGACAGGATTAATGCTTATACGTGTACATGTACAGCTGGCTTCACTGGAGACAACTGTGAAATGAGTATGCACTCGAAATTTATTGTTTTATACTCTTCATCATCATTATCATCATCCTCATTAACAACCCATTATAGAGCTTAGATCTTGAAAAGAACGTAAATAGCTCAGCGAGTCAGGCACGTGGTGTCGAAAACAATCCTTCTGACTCCAGTATATAAAAACCATGAAAAATTTGTCTAAAACTAAAAGGTAGCTGTCGTGTCCGTGAAGGAGTGTGTCGCCTTCCACGGTCTCTGCAGAAACTCTGGTGACGGGGATGAGATTCCAATCCAATCCCTCACTATTTTCTGAAAAAAGGTGTTGCACAATATCTGGTCTGTAATGCGCTCCTTTATAAGCTTGTGCTGACCTCTGTTCTGGCATCGCCACATCGGAGGAATTTGTCTGCGCTGATGTCTACAAAGCCATTGCGAAACTTGTAAACTTGTAAAGACCATCGGCTAATTGCGTATTCGTGGTTCAACATTTATTATGGAAATGCTTTTACCGGTTGAGCTACATTTACATCCAAAGAATGCGAATCGCTTATTGACTGAACGTAAACACACGGAAATTGCCGGTTGTTATTACGGGTTAACCACCTTGAATGTATATATTATTTCTGCTACAAAGCAGCACTCTGAATGTCAAGCAATAATATTCTTTCTACATTTTTCACTTATCAATGATTGTAGTTCACCTGTACAGACGGGATTTAACGCTTATACATGCACTTGTTCAGCTGCCTTCACTGGAAGCAACTGTACAAAGTGTATGTATCCGATCTATTTCAACAAGAAATAACATGTATACCTAAATAATAACCTTTAATGGATTAATTGATACTGTTGGAAAAACAACGTTTATTTGAGTGTTAAAGTATATTTTTCATGTCTTCAGATATCGATGAGTGTAGTATTAATCCATGCCTAAATGGAGGTACATGTAACGATGGTATCAACGCTTATACGTGTACATGTGCACCTGACTTCACTGGAGACAACTGTACAACAAGTATGCACTCAAGCAATATTGTTTGAGTCTCCTTCATCAAGAACATTTCAACTATTTGTAGAAAACAATCACTTAAGAAAATATTGTAACATGTATATACAATTACGTTAAATGCCATGTTATTGAAATGACCAAATGTAAGTGATGAGAACATTTAATTTTTCTGTTGCACACCAAAAATCTAAAAATTAAAGGATTACTTTTGGTGTTTTATGTTTTCAGATATCGATGACTGTAGCCCTAGTCCATGTTTGAATGGGGGTGCATGTACAGATGGGACTAACGCTTATACGTGTACATGTGCACCTGGCTTCACCGGAGACAACTGTACAACAAGTATGCACTCAAGCAATATTCTTTTAGTCTCCTTCATCAAGAACATTTCAACTATTAGTAGAAAACAATCACTTAAGAAAATATTGTAACATGTATATACAATTACGTTAAATGCCATGCTATTGAAATGACCAAATGTAAGTGTTGAGAACATGTTTTTTTCTGTTGCACACCAATATTCTAAAAATTAAAGGATTACTTTTGGTGTTTTATGTTTTCAGATATCGATGACTGTAGCCCTAATCCATGTTTGAATGGGGGTGCATGTACAGATGGGACTAACGCTTATACATGTACATGTGCACCTGGCTTCACCGGAGACAGCTGTACAACAAGTATGCACTCAAGCAATATTGTTTTAGTCTCCTTCATCAAGAACATTTCAACTATTTGTAGAAAACAATTACTTAAGAAAATATTGTAACATGTATATACAATTACGTTAAATGCCATGCTATTATCATGACCAAATGTAAGTGTTGAGAACATTTTGTTTTCTGTTGCACACCAATATTCTAAAAATTAAAGGATTACTTTTGGTGTTTTATGTTTTCAGATATCGATGACTGTAGCCCTAATCCATGTTTGAATGGGGGTGCATGTACAGATGGGATTAACGATTATATATGCACATGTGCTGCTGGCTTCACTGGAGAAAATTGTACAACGAGTATGCACTCGAACGTCATGGTTTTGTTGGATATTCTTCCTTGTTTTTTTTTAGTTTTCTTATGTAGCAGATTTTGTAGAAAACAGTTAAGCATGAGAGGAGATGTATATTAATGTAACAGCTAAGTTACAAAGTTAACTGTATGTAAGCTTTCATTTCCTTACTTATTTCTATTAGAGGCATCCTTTTTTAATTTCACTGCTACATATGCTTTGGTATATTTTCAGATATCAATGAATGTAGCCTTCATCCATGTTTGAATGGGGGTATATGTACGGACAGGATTAATGCTTATACGTGTACATGTCCAGCTGGCTTCACTGGAGACAACTGTGAAATGAGTATGCACTCGAAATTTATTGTTTTATACTCTTCATCATCATAATCATCATCCTCATTAACAACCCATTATAGAGCTTAGATCTTGAAAAGAACGTAAATAGCTCAGCGAGTCAGGCACGTGGTGTCGAAAACAATCCTTCTGACTCCAGTATATAAAAACCATGAAAAATTTGTCTAAAACTAAAAGGTAGCTGTCGTGTCCGTGAAGGAGTGTGTCGCCTTCCACGGTCTCTGCAGAAACTCTGGTGACGGGGATGAGATTCCAATCCAATCCCTCACTATTATCTGAAAAAAAGGTGTTGCACAATATCTGGTCTGTAATGCGCTCCTTTATAAGCTTGTGCTGACCTCTGTTCTGGCATCGCCACTTCGGAGGAATTTGTCTGCGCTGATGTCTACAAAGCCATTGCGAAACATGTAAACTTGTAAAGACCATCGGCTAATTGCGTATTCATGGTTCAACATTTATTATGGAAATGCTTTTACCGGTTGAGCTACATTTACCTCCAAAGAATGCGAATCGCTTATTGACTGAACGTAAACACACGGAAATTGCCGGTTGTTATTACGGGTTAACCACCTTGAATGTATTTATTATTTCTGCTACAAAGCAGCACTGAATGTCAAGCAATAATTTTCTTTCTACATTTTTCACTTATCAATGAGTGTAATTCACCTGTACAGACGGGATTTAACGCTTATACATGGACTTGTTCAGCTGCCTTCACTGGAAGCAACTGTACAAAGTGTATGTATCCGATCTATTTCAACAAGAAATAACATGTATACCTAAATAATAACCTTTAATGGATTAATTGATACTGTTGGAAAAACAACGTTTATTTGAGTGTTAAAGTATACTTTTCATGTCTTCAGATATCGATGAGTGTAGTACTAATCCATGCCTAAATGGAGGTACATGTAACGATGGTATCAACGCTTATACGTGTACATGTGCACCTGACTTCGCTGGAGACAACTGTACAATAAGTATGCACTCAAGCAATATTCTTTTAGTCTCCTTCATCAAGAACATTTCAACTATTTGTAGAAAACAATCACTTAAGAAAATATTGTGACATGTACAGTGTAACTTCCGAAAACCGGACCTTCTGAAAACCGGAAACCTTTGAAAACCGCACGAAACTCAAAGTCCCATTTTTTTCTGTTCTTATTTCTATATATTTTTAACTTCTGAAAACCGGAACTCCCGAATTCTGAAAACCGGACGATTTTTGAAGCACCTTTTATATTTTAACACTAAGATTGACTTCCGAAAACCGAACAGCAAAATTTTTGCTGGATTAAAAGTGTCACCTAGTAATCCAAAAAAAAATGTGTCAACATCTTCTTTTGTTTATCTATTAGCGGCACGTGTTTATTTTGACACGCTATATAATCACAATGATCATCTGATGCAAAAGTAAGGAAGTAATTAGCGATTATTTTCATTTATATTCAATTTATGAAAACATGAAGAATTAAATATCTTACGTGTTAAAACCTTTCTTAATGTTTGAATGAAAGAAAGATGTTGTTTCTTTTTATACTTGTTATTTATGTATCTATTATCCTTAATGTTTGTAATTGATTATTAATTAGTTAATTAATTTCTTTATGTGAAATTGTAAAATTAAAAAAAGATAATAATCTCCTTCATCCTACAAGTAGGAAAACATAACTCTTTGTGCACCATGTCCACTTTGCCTACAGACTTCCAAACTTCTGAATTCCGGAAACTTCCAAAAAACCGAACTTTTAGGCTGGTCCGGAGGTCGTTCGGTTTTCGGAAGTTACACTGTATATACAATTAAGTTAAATGCCATGCTATTGAAATGACCAAATGTAAGTGTTGAGAACATTTATTTTTTCTGTTGCACACCAATATTCTAAAAATTAAAGGATTACTTTTGGTGTTTTATGTTTTCAGATATCGATGACTGTAGCCATAATCCATGTTTGAATGGGGGTGCATGTACAGATGGGATTAACGATTATATATGCACATGTGCTGCTGGCTTCACTGGAGAAAATTGTACAACGAGTATGCACTCGAACGTCACGGCTTTTTAATTTCCTTATGTAGCAGATTTTGTAGAAAACAGTTAAGCAAGAGTGGAGATGTATATTAATGTAACAGCTAAGTTACAAAGTTAACTGTATGTAAGCTTTCATTTCCTTACTTATTTCTATTAGAGGCATCCTTTTTTAATTTCACTGCTACATATGCTTTGGTATATTTTCAGATATCAATGAATGTAGCCTTCATCCATGTTTGAATGGGGGTATATGTTCGGACAGGATTAATGCTTATACGTGTACATGTCCAGCTGGCTTCACTGGAGACAACTGTGAAATGAGTATGCACTCGAACTTAATTGTTTTTTACTCTTCATCATCATAAGCATCATCATCATTAACAACCCATTATAGAGTTTAGATCTTGAAAAGAACGTATATAGCTCAGAGAGTCAGACTCGTGGTAACGAAAAAAATCCTTCTGACTCCAATATATAAAAACCATGAAAAATCTGTCTAAAACTAAAAGGCTACTGTCGTGTCCATTAAGGAGTGTGCCGCCTTCCACGGTCTCGGCAGAAAAATTTGATGATGGGGATGTGATTCCAATCCCTCACTACTATCGGAAAAAAGATGTTGCACAATATCTGGTCTGTAATGCGCACCTAAGCTTGTGCTGACCTTTGTTCTGGCATCGCCACTTCAGAGGAATTTGTCTGCGCTGATGTCTACAAAGCCATTGCAAAACTTGTAGACTTGTAAAGACCATCAGCAAATTGCGTATTCATCGTTCGCGATTGCGGCATTCAGCATGTATTATGGAAATGCTTGTACTTGTTGAGCTACATTTACATCCAAAGAATGCCGAATTGCTTATTGACTGTACGTAAATACACGGAAATTACCGATTGTTATCTTGAATGCATTAATTATTTTTCTTACAAAGCAGCACTCTGAATGTCAAGCAATGATTTGCTGTCTACATTTTTTATTTATCAATGATTGTAGTTTACCTGTACAGATGGGATTTAACGCTTATACATGGATTTGTTCAGCTGCCTTCACTGGAAGCAACTGTACAACGTGTATGTATCCGATCTGTTTCAACAAAAAATAACCTTTGTATTTAATTGTTAACCTTTAATGGATTTAGGGATCCTGTAGGAAAAAACAATGTTTATTAAAGTGTCAAAGTAAACTTTTCATGTTTTCAGATATCAATGAGTGTAGTACTAATCCATGCTTAAACGGAGGTACATGTAACGATGGGATTAACGCTTATACATGTACGTGTGTAATTGGCTTCACTGGAGACAACTGTACAACAAGTATGCACTCAAGCAATATTGTCTTCATCAAGAACATTTCAACTATTTGTAGAAAATCACTTAAGCAAGTAGTAACATGTATATACAATTACGTTAAATGCCATGCTATTGAAATGAACAAAATGTAAGTGTTGAGAACATTTATTATTTCTGTTGCACGCAATATTCTAAAAATCAAAAGATTACTTTTGGTATTTTATGTTTTCAGATATCGATGACTGTAGCCATAATCCATGTTTGAATGGGGGTGAATGTACAGATGGGATTAACGATTATTTATGCACATGTGCTGCTGGCTTCACTGGAGAAAGTTGTACAACGAGTATGCACTCGAACGTCACGGCTTTTAGTTTTCTTATATAGCAGATTTTGTAGAAAACAGTTAAGCAAGAGTGGAGATGTATATTAACGTAACAGCTAAGTTACAAAGTTAACTGTATGTAAGCTTTCATTTCCTTACTTATTCCTGTTAGAGACATCCTATTTTAATTTCATTGCTACAAATGCTTTGGTATATTTTCAGATATCGATGAATGTGGCCTTAATCCATGTTTGAATGGGGGTACATGTACGGACAGGATTAATGCTTATACATGTACATGTGCAGCTGGCTTCACTGGAGACAACTGTGAAATGAGTATGCACTCGAACTTTATTGTTGTTTCACTTTTCATCAGCATAAACACCTTCGTCATCATCATCATTAACAACACATTACAGAGCTTAGATCTTAATTATTAGCTCAGCGAGTCCGACACGTGGTGGCGGAAATAACCATTCTGACTCCACCACTATTCGGCGATTTGACAGTAAAATGAATTTATGTCTCAATCAGAGAGCTTTACTTTAAAAGGAAGATACACCACGATATAAAAAGACCATACTACTCCAAGGGGTTAAAGGTCTAGTATGGGCTACTGAAATTCTTTATTTTGGTAGAATTGAATTATACCAGAAAAAAACAGTCCAAGAAGTATAAAGACCTGAATAAACTCAAATTTTTCTATTTATTTTTATATTATTTTATTTATTTATTTTATTTATCATTATACCAGGTGATAATGATAAAGGTACGTTTCAAGTCATTATCTTAAATTATACAAAAGTTATTTCCAGAAAGCGAAGATTGCCAAAAACCTTTAGGGGCATAATTCTGTCAAAAATACGATTAGAGTTATTGGAATTGTAACCACACATGCAGATGATGATTATCAAGAAACTTTTTTTTAATTTCAAGTCATTATCTTTTATGGTACCAAAGATATGTCTATAAACGAAGCTTTCGAAAAAAAAATTAACATGAAAATAATTCCAAGTATAACAACCTGGTGGCCTTGACCTTGGGTATAATAAGCACTGCCCCTGCAGGTACTTTGTTTGTATGCTGGACAATGTTTATGTGGACTTAAAGTAAGATATGAATAATGGTAACAAAGATATGACAGAAAAACAAAGGTTGCCGAAAAACTTTAACCTTAAAAATAACAAAAATATAACACCTAGGTGTCCTTGATCTTGGGTAAAATGAGCCCAGCCCCTGCACATACGTTATTTGCATGCTGAACAACGTTAATGTAATAGTAAGAAAGAAAAGCAAAGGTTGCCGAAAAACATTAACCAAGAAAACTCACACCGACGCCTGGGCATGTAGAATAGCACCCTAGTCTCCGAATAGTGGAACTAAAGACCATCTGTCTAAAACTAAAAGGTTGATGTCCTGTCCGTGAAGAAGTGTGTCGCCTTCCGTGGTCTCTGCAGAAACTTTGGTGAGGGGTATGAGTTTCCAATCAGTCACTATTATTTACATCCAAAGAATGCCGAACTGCTTATTGAGTAAACGTAAATACACGGAAATTGCCGATTGTTATTACGGGTTAACCACCTTGAATTATTTTATTATTTCTGTTACAAAGCAGCACTCTGAAAGTCAAGCAATGATTTGCTTTTATCGATGAATATTGATTTAATGCTTACACATGGACATGTTCATCCGCCTTCACTGGAAGCAACTGTAAAATTTGTATGTATCCGATCTGATTCAACAAAAAATAACTTATATATCTAAATGTTAAACTTTAATGGATTCATTGATACTGTTGGAAATACAACGTTTTTTAACGTAGGGAGTCAGTGGCACATTGGTGAGCAGGTTGGAGTACAACGCCAGCGGTCCGGGTTCGATTCCCGGTCGCAGCTGATATCCTGACTAGTGTTCAGTGCTGGGTAATTTACTTAAATTGGTACTGTTTCCAGCAGTATCGGCCTAGAATGGATGCTGGGGAGGTAAAATATGACGCCTGGCGCTGCTAGAAATAGGTTGTTCCATTCATTCCAGGTGAGACTTTCATTGCCTACCCATGCTAAACAAGAAACTTCACTTTACATAAGTGTCAAAGTATATTTCTCATGTTTTCAGATATCGATGACTGTAGTACTAATTCATGCTTGAATGGAGGTACATGTAACGATGGGATTAACACTTACACATGTACATGTGCACCTGGCTTCACTGGAGACAACTGTACAACAAGTATGCACTCAAGCCATATTGTTTTAGTCTCCTTCATCAAGGACATTTCAACCATTTGTAGAAAACAATTGCAATCACTCAAGCAAGTATTAACATGTATATACAATTACGTTAAATGCCATGCTATTGAAATGATCAAATGTAAGTGTTGAGGACATTTATTATTTCTGTTGCATACCAACATCCTAAAAAATAAAGTATTACTTTTGGTGTTTTGTTTTCAGATATCGATGACTGTAGTCCTAATCCATGTTTGAATGGGGGTGCATGTACAGATGGGATTAACGGTTATATATGTGCATGTGCTGCTGGCTTCACTGGAGAAAATTGTACAACGAGTATGCACTCGAACGTCACGGCTTTTAGTTTTCTTATATAGCAGATTTTGTAGAAAACAGTTAAGCAAGAGTGGAGATGTATATTAACGTAACAGCTAAGTTACAAAGTTAACTGTATGTAAGCTTTCATTTCCTTACTTATTTCTGTTAGAGACATCCTATTTTAATTTCATTGCTACAAATGCTTTGGTATATTTTCAGATATCGATGAATGTAGCCTTAATCCATGTTTGAATGGGGGTACATGTACGGACAGGATTAATGCTTATACATGTACATGTGCAGCTGCCTTCACTGGAGACAACTGTGAAATGAGTATGCACTCGAACTTTATTGTTGTTTCACTTTTCATCAGCATAAACACCATCGTCATCATCATCATTAACAACACATTACAGAGCTTATATCTTGATAATTAGCTCAGCGAGTCCGACACGTGGTGGCGAAAATAACCATTCTGACTCCACCACTATTCGGCGATTTGACAGTAAAATGAATTAACGTAACAGCTAAGTTACAAAGTTAACTGTATGTAAGCTTTCATTTCCTTACTTATTTCTGTTAGAGACATCCTATTTTAATTTCATTGCTACAAATGCTTTGGTATATTTTCAGATATCGATGAATGTAGCCTTCATCCATGCTTGAATGGGGGTACATGTACGGACAGGATTAATGCTAATACGTGTACATGTGCAGCTGGTTTCACTGGAGACAACTGTGAAATTAGTATGCACTCGAACTTTATTGTTGTTTTACTCTTCATCATCATAATCATTATCATCATCATCATCATTAACAACCCATAACAGAGCATAGATCTTGGAAAGAACGTAATTAGCTCAGCGAGTCAGGCACGTGGTGACTTAAAGAATACTTCCGACTTCAGAATATAAAAACCATGAAAAATCAGTCTAAAAGGTTGCTTTCGTGTCCGTGAAGGAGTGTGTCGCCTTCCACGGTCTCTGCAGAAACTCTGGTGACGGGGATGAGATTTCAATCCCTCTCTATTATCGGAAAGAAAGTGTTGCACAATATCTGGTCTGTAATGAGCTCCTTTATTAGCTTGTGCTGACCTCTGTTCTGGCATCGCCACTTCGGAGGAATTTGTCTGCGCTGATGTCTACAAAGCCATTGCGAAACTTGTAAACTTGTAAAGACCATCGGAAATTTGCGTATTCATCGTTTGCGATTGAGGCATGCAGCATGTATTATGGAATTGCTTATACTTGTTGAGCTACATTTACATCCAAAGAATGCCGAATTGCTTATTGACTGTACGTAAACACACGGAAATTGCCGATTGTTATTACGGGTTAACCACCTTAAATGCATTTATTATTTCTGCTACAAAGCAGCACTCTGAATGTCAAGCAATAATTTTCTTTCTACATTTTTTACTTATCAATGATTGTAGTCCACCTGTACAGACGGGATTTAACGCTTATACATGGACTGGTTCAGCTTCCTTCACTGGAAAGAGCTGTACAACGTGTATGTATCCGATCTGTTTCAACAGGAAATAACCTGTATATTTAAATGTTAACCTTTATTGGATTAATTGATACTGTTGGAAAAACAACGTTTTTTTTAGTGACAAAGTATATTTGTCATGTTTTTAGATATCGATGACTGTAAAACTAATCCATGCTTGAACGGAGGTAAAATAACCCTTCTGACTCCAGTATATAACAAGATTGCTAAAAACTTTAACTTTGAAAGAGGCATAATTCTGTCAAAAATACAATTATAATTATGGGGATTATAACCACACATGCAGATGATGATTATAAAGAAATATTTTTAAGTTCAAGTCATTAAGTACCAAAGATATGTCTATAAACGAAGCTTTCGAAAATAATTAACATAAAAATAATTCCAAGTATTACAACTTGGAGACATTGACCTTACGTATAATGGGCCCAGCCCCTGCATAAACTCTGTTTGTATGCTGGACAATGTTTATTGAAATAACAGTAAGATATAAGCAACAGTAACAAAGATATGACAGAAAAACAAAGGTTACCGAAAAACTTTAACCTTAAAAAAGTATAACACCTAGGTGACCTTGACCTTGGGTATAATGGGCCCAGCCCCTGCACATACATTGTTTGTATGCTGGACAATGTTTTTGTAAATTTACAGTAAGATATAAATAAGAGTAACAAAGTTATGATAGAAAAACATTAACCTTAAAAATAACCAAAGAACCTTGACCATGGATATAATGGGCCCAGGCCCTGCACATACTTTGTTCGCATGCTGAACAAATGTTAATTTGAAGTTACAGTAAGATATAAGCAATAGTAACAAAGAAAAACAAAGGTTGCGGTAAAACTTTAACCAAGAAAGCTCAGGCCGACGCCGGGGCGAGTAGAATAGCAACTATGTTCTCCGAATATTGGAGATAAAACCATGAAACATCTGTCTAAAACTAAAAGGTTGCTGTCGTGTCCGTGAAGGAGTGTGTCGCCTTCCATGGTCTCTGCAGAAACTCTGGTGACGGGGATGAGATTTCAATCCGTCACAAGTATCGGAAAGAAGGTGTTGCACAATATCTGGTCTTCTTTATTAGCTTGTGCTGACCTATGTTCTGGCATCATCACTTCGGAGGAATATGTCTGCGCTGATGTCTACAAAGCCATTGCGAATCTTGTAGACTTGTAAAGACCATCGGCAATTTATGTGTTCATCGTTCGCGATTGCGGCATTCAGCATATTATATTATGGAAATGCTTGTACTGATTGATCTACATTTACATTCAAAGAATGTCGAATTGCTTATTGACTGTACGTAAACTTGCGGAAATTGTCGATTGATATTACGGGCCCACCAGCTTGAATGTTTATATTATTTCTTTTGCAAAGCAGCATTCTGAATGTCAAGCAATGATAACCTGTACAGACGGGATTGAACGCTTATACATGGACATGTGCAGTTGCCTTCACTGGAAGCAAAAGTACAACGAATATGCATCCGATTTGCTTCAACAAGAATTAACATGTATATATAAATATTAACGTTTAATGGATGAATTGATACAATTGGATAATATTTTTTTAGTGTCAAAGTTTATTATCATGTTTTCAGATATTGATGATTGTAGTCCTAATCCATGTTTGAACGGAGGTACATGTGACAATGGGATTAACGCTTATACATGTACATGTACACCTGGCTACACTGGAGACAATTGTGAAATGAGTATACATTCGATTTTACTGTTGTTCGAATTTTCATAATCATCATAATCATCATCATCATCATCATCATCATCATCATCACCATCACCATCATCATTATACAAACAACAGCAACAACAAGAAAAGTGCTTAGATCTTGAAAAGAACATTTTAGCTGAGATAGTCAGGTACATGGTGTCAAAAAAATCCTTCTGACTCCAGTATGTTAAAACAATGAAAAAATTTGTCTAAAACTATTTTAAGTAGCTGTCTAGTCTGTGAAGGAGTGTCAGGTTACCCTGTCAGGAGTGACACGAAGCTTCCATGGTCTCTGCAAATACTGTGGTGACGAGGAGAGGACTCCAGTCCTACATTGTTCTCGGATAGGTGTCGGACAATATCTGGTCTGTAATGCGCTCCTTTACTAGCTTGTGCTGACCTCTGTTCTGGCATCGCCGATCGGAGGAATTTGTCTTCGCTGATATCTACATAACCATTGCGAATCTTGTAAACTTGTAAAGACCATCAGCAAGTTGCGTATTCATCGTTCGCGACTGAGATATTCAGCGGTTGTTATGGAAGCACTTTTTCTGGTTGAGCTACATTAACATCCAAAGAATGCCGAATTGCTTATTGACTGTACGTAAACACACGGAAATTGTCGATTGATTGTTATTAATGGTTAACCACTTTGAATGCATTTGTATTTGCTGTTACAAAGCAACATTCTGAATGTCAACCAAAAATTTGGTGTCTACACCTAATGGGTTTGCCAATTTTGTAACAGTCTGTCCCAGACAAGCGCCTCCCAGTCATAATCAGAATTGATTGTTGGGCAGTACACCGTAGATGTAGATGTACATTGTTTTACTTATGAATGATTGTAGTTTACATGTACAGAAGGAATTAAACGCTTAAACGTGAACATGTGCAACTGCCTTTGCTGAAAGCAGCTCTACAACGTGTATGCATCCGATCTCTCCAAGCAAGAGATAGCATGTATACTTGAATTTAAACCTTTAAAGGATAAATTGGTACTGTTCGACAAACATTTTTTGAGTGTCAAATATGTTTTCATATAATGATGATTGTAAATGTACAGATAGGGTTTACGCTTATACATGTGCATGTTCAACTGGCTTCACTGGAAGCAATTGTACAACCTGACCGACCTGTATGCACCGATCTGCTCTAAATTTAATGGATCAATTGATATTGTTGGTCAAAAGCATTTTGAGTGTCAAATTACTTGTTCATCTTTTCAGATATCGATTATTGTAACCCTAATCCATGCTTGAACGGAGGTACATGTGACGATGCGATTAACGCTTACACGTGTACATGTGCACCTGGTTCCACTGGTGACAATTGTGCAATAGGTAAGCACTCAAACGTTATTGTTATAGTCTCCTTTATCTAGAAATTTTCACCCCTTTAAGCAAGTGGTAACGTGTGTATTCAATTACGTCGAAAGTGATGCTACTAAAATGAACGAATGTAAGTATTGGAGACATTGATTATTTTTATTGCACACCTACATTCTAAATGCAGAGGTTTACTTTTGCATCTTTATGCTTTCAGATATCGATGACTGTAGCCCTAATCCGTGTTTGAATGGGGGTACATGTACAGACGCAGTAAACACTTATACATGCGCATGTGCAGCTGGCTTCACTGGAAACAATTGTGAAACAAATATGCGTTGAAACTTCATTGTTTTAAGTTCTCCATATGTTCTAGCTTTTTAGAACAAAATCAATTAAGCAAGTGATTTAATTTTCATGCATTTACCGACTACATTTGATTTACTAAAATTACAAATAAGCAAATAAGTGTAAGCATTGAAGGCCTTTACTATTTCTGTTGCATGGCAAAATTGTAAATGTTAAGGTATATGTTGCCTTTATATATTGTCAGATAGCGATGATTGTAGAGGTAACCGATGTCTGAATGGGGGAACTTGCATAGACATGATTAACGCTTATGCATGTACATGTGCAGCTGGCTTCACTGGTGATAATTGCGAAACGAGTATGTACCCAAACGTTATTGTTTGTTTATAGTTTTCTTCGTGTAGCGGCTTTTGTAGAAAACAGTTGGTTTAGCAACTGACAAGTTGTATACAAAGTTAACATCTAAGTTACAATGTAAACTAAATGTAAGCATTTTATTCATTGAATATTTATGTTAATTAAAACCTGTTTAAATGTCAGTTGTATCTTTTTCTTTATTATCAAATACCTGTTGTGTTTCCAAAATGATTTTATGTCAGCATTGAATGCATTAATTTATACTATTACCCAGCTATATTTTAAATGTCTCGGTATACATTATGCCTTTTTATTTTCAGATATAGATAATTGTAGCCATAATCCATGCTTGAATGGCGGTATATGCACAGACGAGATTAACGCTTATACATGTACATGTGCAGCTGGATTCACTGGAAACAATTGTGAAACAAGTATGCTCTTAAAATGCATTGTTTTTAGTTTTCCTTATGTTGAAGCTTTTTCAGAATAAATCAGTTAAGCAAGTGATGCTGATGCATTTACCGGCTGCATTTAAATTACTAAACTGACAAATTTAAAAGCATTACTTATATCTGATGCATGGCAAAATTCTAAATGTGAAGGTAACATGTGCAGCTGGATTCACTGGAAAAATGCGAAATGAGTATGTACTCGAACTTTATTTCTTTTTTAGTTTTCCTCATGTGGCAGCTTTTGTAGAAAACAGTCGGTTTAGCAGCTGATAAATTGTATACAAAGTTGACATTTATGTTACAAAGTAAAATAAATTTAAGTATGTCATTCATAAAATGTTCCTGTTAATAAGAACCTGTTTGATTAAATGCCATTTGTATCTTTTGCTTTATTTTCAAATATCGACATAATGCAATGAGGAACATTTTTTACGCCCCATAGCACCGTTTTAAGCTGAACTTTATAAGAGTAAAACTGAATGCCAGATTACAACATCATCCCAAAGACCAGAATAAACTACCACACTCAGTCCATGCACAGAGAGAGCCTTATGTACATTTATTTTTTCAATTACACAGCTTCTAAATGTCATGGTATGCATGTGCCCTTTTTATTTTTAGATATAGATGATTGTAACCCTAATCCATGCTTGAATGGCGGCACATGCACAGACGAGATTACCGCTTATACGTGTACATGTTCAGCTGGCTTCTCTGGAAACAATTGTGGAAAGAGTATGCTCTCCAGTTTCCTTGTTTTTAGTTTTCTTCATGTTGAAAGTTTTTTTTTAACCAAAATCGATAAGCAAGTGATATAATGTTTATTCATTTACCGGCTTCAGCTAAATTACAAAAATGACAAAATGTAAACATTGAAGGCATTAATTATTTCTTTTTCCATGGCAAAATTGTAAATGTTAAGGTATGTGTTTGCCTTTATATGTTGTCAGATATTGATGGTTGTAGAACTAGCCCATGCGTGAATGGGGGAACATGTATATACGGGATTAATGCTTATACATGTACATGTGCAGCTGGCATCACTGAATACAGTTGCGAAACGACTGTGTACTTGAACCTTTTCCTCATGTAGCAACTTTTATAGAAAACAGCCGGTTTAGAAAATGTTAAGATGTATAAAAACTTAATTTACAAAGTTATTTTACATGTAAGTTAATATAGCCATTGTTATCGATTAATCATTTAAATGTCAATTGTATCTGTTTCTTTATTATCAAATTTCGATGATTATAGCTGCCCTTTGCCAGTTTGCAGGTGCCTACCTTTGACGCTTCAAATACATGTTTGCCCTTCGTGACTTCTGTTCATGTCTTTGACACTTATCCGACATTTCATGCACTCAGGAATAGAGTAATTCAGTTTTCTTCTGTTCATCAAAATATTTTGTCTCTTATCTTCCCGTCGAATTGCAGTCTTGATATTGCTTTAAATTTCACGGAGAGCATTTATAATTGGACCAAATATTAAGTTACTTCTGTTTTCACAAAACTGTTCATTAATTGTTTCACACACTAGTTTAATAGTCAACTAAATCCGTACACAGCGATCACGGCCTTTATGTTGATCAATCGCAGTCGCGTATAGTAATTGTCAAGAAGAAATTGTGTTTAAACGAGGAAAACAAATAAGGGCTTTTAAAACAGTGTCATCTATTTGGCATTTTGGTTCAAACATATTCTATCTAAGTCATTTCATAAATTGACAATAACAGCGATAAGGAAATTGGACAGAAAGCTAATTAGCCTAGGTTATGGAGCCTGCATATCACATCACACAAACTGCCCAAAAAAAAACTTAGAAACAGGCATCATATCCAAGGAGTGATGAAATAATACCAAAAGGTAATAAAGAGTAAAAGAACAAACCGAGACGAGAATTTAAACTATACATTATCGTAACATACTGAACTATGAAGAGATCGAAAAATTACAGTCCTAATTGAATTTACGGTGAGACTTTACCGGCCGCCACATGATGACACAAACAACGCTATGATACATTGCTATCACAGTCTTTTCCCTGGATTAAGAGACGTATGATAAGATCAGCGTATAAAGAAAACTCAGTTAAGATTTTAAAATATTGCATGGATTCAATTTATACTGTAATCAGAACAAAAGTAAGAATGTATTTAGACTTGCTAAATATTAATTATGCTTATCAGAATAGTTTCTGTCTTATTTGATAGCATTATTACAATAAGTTGTCAACATATGAAATCGTGCATCCAAAATATATTTCAAAATGATAATTTTGACGTTATACATATTTAATTGATTTCTTTCAAAAATATTTTACCCAAATTTAAGAACAGATTTGGCATTAATGTTTGGAGAACAGTCGTTTCGGCGTCAGGACATACATGTACAAGTTTTAAAATAAAGACGCCCTTGACTGAAAATAATTCTTCAAAAATTGTATTTTGTTCAAACGAGATTCTATACATAATTCTCCATTTAGGCCGTTACGCTTATTATTATAAATATTAACACAATTCTAAATGTCTTCTTTAACACTAGCTAGTGTATAAGTATTTTAGCGGGAAAATTCCATTGATGTTCCTTTGTTAGGCTGTATGTATAAAAGGTTACATTTTGACTTTTACAATTTTATGTAAACAGTTAATGTGTGTGAGTTTAGAAAGCAATTTCAATGGTCTAATACTGAATTTTATAACTGCGAAAGCATATGTGAAGTTTCATTTCAATATCATTCTTGCATTAGTTTTGGTAATAGTAACTTGATTGCAAAACGTTAACCAGAATTTATATTAACCAGAATTTTTTAAGTTAACCCAGTGAGGTTGGTAATTAACCAAGAAAAACAAAACATAAGTTTCAAAGCTATGTGTTTTTAAATTATAGCCATATGTACTTGCACGCAAAACTTTAACCAGGATTTTCTAAGTTCAAAGGGGGCAAAATTTGGCCAAATTTGCATGTAAGAGTTATGGGACTTGATGTTATCACCTAGTTTCATAACCCCGAAGACAATCTTGGCTTTCTGGATATAACTTTAGTACAATATAAGATAAAGACTTGAAACTTAAATTGTATATTGTTTATCATCATCATCTGCATGTGTGGTAACAATCTCCATAACTCGAATTTGTATTTTTGACTAAATTATGCCCCTTTCATACTTAAATTTTTTGACAAACTTCGTTTTCTGGACACAACCTTGGTACTATATAAGATTATGATTTGAAACTTAAAATATATCTTTACCATCATCTGCATGTGTGGTAACAATCCCAATAACTCAAATTTGTGTTCTTGACAGAATTATGCCCCTTGGTGTATCTTCCTTTTAAAGTAGAGGTCTCTTATTGAGACATATATTCATTTTACTGTCAAATCACCGAATAGTGGAGCGTGCTGTCTTACGGACAGCTCTTGTTATTTCCATTATTTGTTTAGTTAAATATTTTCTCAATTTTCCAATGTATGCCCCATATAAATGTACATTTTTTTAAAACTATATGCACGTAGTCGAGTCATACGTAGTGATTTATCTGTGGTGTAAAGCTTTTTAGCATAATTTCTACAGCTAATTTTGCTGTGGTCATCTTCCGAAATATTAAAACCCAAACTTGCTCATTTATGTACCACAAGTCCGCTTAGCTCAGTAGGTAAGAGCGTTGGTCTACGGATCACGGGGTCGTGAGTTCGATCCTCGGGCAGGGAGTATGTTCTCCGTGACTATTTGATAAACGACATTGTGTCTGAAATCATTAGTCATCCACCTCTGATCCATGTGGGGAAGTTGGCAGTTACATGTGGAGAACAGGTTTGTACTGGTACAGAATCCAGGAAAACTGGTTAGGTTAACTGCCCGCCGTTACATGACTGAAATACTGTTGAAAAATGGCGTTAAACCCAAAACAAACAAACAAAAATGTACCACAAGTCTGTTTTTCTTGACCATGAAACTTTCTTTTCTGTTTTCTTACATTTCTGCACATAGAATACATTTGAACATTTTTTGATGTACGGGTTAATTTTACCATAACACTTTCTTTAGGTGGAGTTTCCATAATTAACAATTAATAAAACCTAAAATTCATAAAAAAGATCTTGAGTTTATGTTAATTCTAACTAATTATCCATATACAATATTTTCACACTTGCATTTACTATTAAAATGTTTAATCGTGAATGGGCTCAAATATCATACTTTTCCAGAAAATAACAACATCTTGGATGTTTTCTCAAATGACCCTTATCAAATTGGTAAGGAGAACTTGTCATTAGGTAGGATAGTTAATTGCCTTGCAATTGATAGGGTTCTCAGTAGTTAACAGTTTACAGGGGTAATCTAGGGTTACATTGGCCAACTTTCACCAGGCTGTATGGTTCAGCCATCGGATAAAATGTGCTATTTTAGAGGCTTAAGATTTTCTTATATTGCCTGCAGTATCTATATAAAAAATAACCATGCAGCCAGGGAGCCAGGCTAGGCAGCGGTTTTCTTCATACTACTTTTCTTTCAGATATCGATTATTGTAGCCCTAATCCATGCTTGAACGGGGGTATATGTACAGACTAGATTAACGCTTATACATGTAAATGTGCTGGAGAAAATTGTACAATGAGTATGCAATCGATCGTTATCGTTTTTAGTTTTCTTGACATAGAATAATATTGTAGAAAACAATACGTTACGAAAGTGATAACCAGTGTAAACTATCACATGTTACGTTACTGTGATTACTAAGGTATTAAAAATTTCTCTTGCACGTCAACATTCTAATTGTCATGGAATACATTTGTTGTTGTTTTTGTATATTTTCAGATATAGACGATTGTAGCCCAAATCCCTGCTTGAATGGGGGTACATGTACAGACGGGAATAACGCCTATACCTGTAGATGTGCATCTGGCTTTACTGGTGACGATTGTGAAAAGAGTATTAATTCTAAAATTTTCTTATTAGTTCACTTTATTTAAAGCTTTATTTATGTGAAAATGTATGCGTGGGAAGATAAAATGAAAAAGAAATCACTGAAATACCCTTCAAACACACCGGATCCGAAAAGGATACAATAACATGAAAAATAATTATGGCGTTTGAGAAAATAAATGTGCTAAAAGCGCCGAATGGTTAATAATAAACTTGTTTTTTTTACTCCAAACGTTCTTTATATAATTATCAAAAGAATTAAAGAAATGATATATCCCAAACAGGAATAAAATCATTGTCTGGAGTTTAGATGCGAAGGAATTATATCACGAGGACGCAGCCCAAATGATATGATAATATGCATCTAAACGACAAAACAATGATTTTATTCATGAGCAAATCACTGTTTGAGATATATTATTTCGATTCTAACACGTTTCCAAGGACTTTTATGTACGTTCTTGACGATATCCTTCAAATATGTGCCTGATTTCTGTTGATTTCTTTTCCTGCGAGCCGCTATGCCGTCTAACGCTGTATGACATAATAATATATGAATTGTTGAATAATAACACATGGTTTTCAGCCTTATTTGTTTAATAGGAAACAAATCAGGTCGTGTTAGAATGTCCTTTTTAATGATTATTTCTTTGCATGTACAGTGAACTTAAAATTATGTAGAATTACAATGCAAAGGAAAAACATCTTCCTCTACATGTCTTTGTCATTTTCGTGTGAATATTGCTATAGTCGTAGATTAAGGTAGACTAGTTTTGCACGTTTGATAAATCGGTAATAATGATGTAACGTGATTTATCCGGAAAAAAAAGAAGTATAGGCCTTGACGCAGCATACGGAAACGATATTCATTTTATGAACTGTGAATAAAGTTATTAAAAGGCAATGTTACTATCTTTCTAGAGATAAAACATGATATTAATTGTTTAACAATGTATCAAAATCAATGCGTGGCTCTGAGGCTGTATTTGTGGTGCTCTGTGCTTCCGACAAATCTACCCTTACCTATAATCTTTTGAAATGTGTGGATCTCTTTTATCATGGGTAAATATCTTAAAAACATAAAATACAATACGAAAATCCTTAAAGCAGTCAAATGATTAATTAATAGAACTACTAAGTCTTTACTATGTTGATATGACATTGATATTGAAGAAAATTTTATTTTCTGGTGTTAACGTTACAAAGAACGTTACAAATTTTATCATCAGCTTTTGAATACTCTTAAGTTAACTGTAACATCATTTTACTAGTAATCGTAGCAGAATGACTGTGACTCAATGCAGACTTGGAGCGCCGGTATAAATTAAATTCTCTGGTACATACCGGATTAACTAAATTTGAACGAAAATATCTTAAATGTATATATTTTGTAACCATGGTGATACTAACCCTAACCTTTAGTCAGTATATCATACATATTATACACTAAATGCGTGCGAACATCCAATAATTTGCGTATTTTTGCCGGGTGATCCAATTGAGAATCACTTCCAGGCATGCGCAGAAGACCGCTCCAACTCTGCAATGAGCTATATCGTAGAAGAATAGGTGGACTTAATGATATTTACATTGTGTGCTATTATGTCTGATTGAAACAATGAAGGTTTTTATAAGTTCATTTATACTGAAATAAAATTAACCTAGGAGAAAAAAACATTTAACTGTTTCAATATAAGACGCTGACAATATGGTAAAAAATTCGGAACAGCAAGATGACTAAATTCTAGATGATATGTAAAATTCATGTGTTAATGTAACAAAGAAAAGTGCACACATAACGTAATGTAGGGATAACGCGTGTTTTTTCGTGTTATAACGTCTGCAGAATCCCGAGGGATTGGTTGGTGCCCGAGCCCGTAGGGCGAGGGTACCAACGTATCTGAGGGATTCTGCAGATGTTATAACACGAAATGAACATGCGCTAACGCTATTCTAGCATAAAACGCGGAAAAAATACTAATAAATGAATACATCCTACCTCAACGTCATTAAATTTCCATGAACTGCGCGGAAATGTCTGAGCTGTTTTTTACGTTGACGTCATTTCGTTTTGAATTATCCGTTTTGGGGCCGAATGACGTTTACGCTTTGCCACGGAACTCGCATATATAAAAAGGTGTTATAACAGCACGTGAGCGCGAGAATCTCTCTGTTAACACACGTTTTCTCTCCTGTTAAAACACCCCCGAAATGTGACAATAACAGCAGTTTTATGCTAGAATAGTTTATTATCAAAGATCCTTTTATTTCAGAAGACGAAAACACAGTTACTGGAGGGAGCAGTCGTTGCTGGGGCATATGGACATTTTGCTATTTGCTGTTTGTGTTGCTTATACCGTTTTTGTAATGTCAAAAATTGAATAGTTTCCTCAGTAACAAAATGAATTTGACGTTATACATAAGAACAATCTAGATATTAGATATGATACGCTTTGCATGCAATGTAACGAAAGGTTATTCAAGATTAAATGGCAAGGCTAACATTGTTAAATAAACGTGAGAGTTATAGAATAGCAAACAAGCGCAGGCGCGGTTCCAGGGCCGAGCCGATGGGGTTCGTCCCCCCCCCCCCCCCCCTCCCCCCTCAGAAGTTGACTGAGAAGTGACCTAAACTAATCAAAGATGCACCCTACTATTTTGGCAAAGGAATAATATTTCATCAAAATTTAGACCCAGAAACACAACAGAGTCCACCATTTCATACCTGTATTCAAACTTTTCCACGGGGAGAACCCACTGACCACGCCCACACCCTCCCCCCCCCCCCACCCCTCAAAAAAAAAGAAGTATAGAGGGAAGCAACCCCTCCATTACCTGAAGCTTTGGACCCCAAAATGCACCACAGGCCACCATTTCATACCTGTAATTAAAAAAATTCCAGTGGGAGAGCCCCCTGATACACTCACCATAAAATGAGGGGGAGTACCCCCACGAATAAATGCATCATTTCCTGCCTGTAGTTCAAAAATTACTAGAGAGAGAGACCCCCACCAACTCCCCACCCCCATCCCCGACATGGGCAGAGACCCCTCCCCCTCACGACCCCCACCAACGTCCAATAAATGACAACTTCATTCTAAACTGGTGCCCCCTTTCAAATGTTTCTGGATCCGGGCCTGAAGCGTATTTGTCACCCAGTGTGTTTGTGCGTGTGTGCGCGTGTGCGTTAATAGATATCCATTGATGATTGACGTATTTGAAATTATTTGCTGAATATGCCTCTTTGATATATGATATTAGCTTTTACAATAGCGCTATTACGTGATAGTTTTCTTTGGCAGAAAACGAATTAAATGCTACAATATACTTGTTAAATCCCTTACTATAAATCTTGACGAGCATGTAAATTATAATCCATTTATGTAGATAACAATCCACTGCTTGTACATATGAAGCATTTACCATTGATTCTGATATTGTCGGTTACAATCGTTTGTCATATTTTATTTGTAAATATGTTTCTACTTATTCATTTTTATATTCAAAGTTTAACATATAAAACTGTTTTTACTGATTCTGTAGCATTTTTTCCAATTTCAATATTTGTATTTAATCAAAGGTGTATACCTTCGACCAGGTCAATTCTTGACCTAATTTCTAGCGATGCGATACAGTGAATACTCGTGATGTTACTAAGGTACAGCATCAAATATAGCTGAGATTGGGCATACAGAAGCGTGAATGAGACGAAAAATAAATTGCAATCTGTGTTTATTGACAAAACCAGAAATTTCCCTATCCTTCTCAAGATGAAATACATGAACGAAAATGTTTGCATGTGAAATAATTCAGAAATTGTCCTAAAATCAGCTTGAAATATTTGGAGGTCTTCTATCTTAGACAAATATCATTAAAACAAAACACACATATCTATATATTTTACTTAATCAAATGAAAACAATACTTAAATTTACAGCTTTTAGAAGTTTCATTAAAATCTACATTGTAGAATATTTTCTGTATGCAGAAAGTTAACGTAATCAAAATGATGATTTTCCTATAGACTCACATTTTGATAACTTCACTGTGGTCATTATTTCAAATTAGTTTAAAAATTAGCATTTGTCTTTACCTTTTTATTGGCCGAATGTTCTAAGTATATTTTAGTGTTTTAAAAAAATTGAAGTTTAATCAAATTCTTCATTTCAGAAGATATTTTGATATGAACATACTAACCTCATTTACAAATTTATAATTTTTAGGACTTTGTATATTTTGGTTTCGGTCAAGTTCCTTGAAAGTCAAGGCCACAGGCTTAGATTTTGAACTAGTATTGGTAAAGATTGAATGGATTGCTTCTAAATTTCTCTTATATCTAATGTTGTCTAGTACTAGTATCACTCATACCCCAACGTTTAACCCTAAGTCCCATTTCTAAACCCCACTCACCCCCTTATCCATCACACACTCCTTCTCCAGAGACAACCTTTCTTTTACATTACTCACACTTTTATCTCATATTGTTTCTCATACCGCTGTTGATCTTAATTATATGTATTTGTTTTGTTATCATTCCTCATTCACACATACCTACCCCTTACTTCCGCCCCACTTCCTAAAATCTGATTCTAGTTATTCTTTTTTATACATTTCTCACATTTATACTTCATATGAATTTTTATTATCCATCGTATCACCAACAACCATCTCCCACCCTACCCCCACCACTACAACACATAAGAGTGTACCATCGCCCATCTAATATTTATTTTATATTTCTCAAACTTATATCATGAAATAATGATGTGTTGGTGATCTTTTTCTAATAGACAAGCGTGCTATCTAAATGAATTTTAAAGACTTCATGCATTTTCACTTTTCCCCTTAAATTATTTTTTATGGATTTGGTCTAAATTTGAAAAAGAGATGTCCCGCAATATTTCTCATATATGACACAGGGTCCATCAATATGGCAACAATATTTCATGAGTTTTAGTTCCATTTTACATAGAATTTCAATCCAAAATTCCATTATATCTCTGTTGTTACTGAATGAATCTGATTCAAACTTGAAATAGTTGTTCTATATTATCACTTAAATCATGTGACACTTAAGCTGTAATATTAACCACCACGCCTTTGTGTCATGAATTGTGTCCTATTTTACATAGAATTCAAAAATAAAGTGCACCTTCATGTACATGTATACTGGACGAAAGCATAGTTCTTGCATAATCATAATGGTTACATGCTACTTAGAAGAGTAATATCGTTAATTTCTTTCATGAATTTTTGATACTCAAGTATTAATCCAAGTAATGCAGTATTACTATTATTACTTTTGTTTGGCTAATTTTTATTTTATGTTACTTAGAGGTCATATTGCCATTGAAAGCTATTGTTGTACAATAGTGTTGAGGAACTTAAAATACTTAAATTTTCTTCCCGAGTTAATATTTTTACAATATCAGTATAACCTCTGTAAACAACTCCAATGAGCAAACACCTCCCTATGAAGGCACATGTTTTCTTTCTACAAGGCATGTCTATAGAGCAACAACTTCTGTACAAAAATATTTAGATTTTTTAATTTCAGTTGTGTCTGCAGTAGAGAGGTTGAGCCTTTCTTCCTATAGTAAAATAGCTATCAACCTTTCAGATGGCCAATATTTCTTCAGAAAATGACTATTGGCCCTCATCAGTAAATTACTGACATGGCTTCGTCTCAGTCAATAGCTTCTTGATTAGTGTCTTGGCTGAAATCACTTCAAATGTATATATTTGTATATTTTGTACTTGTATCTGTGTGTGTCACTCGTGAGTGTGGGGGCGTTTCTTTCCCTTGTTGCATATTTATATAAAGTTTTAATTCACATTTTATAACATTTTCTTACTGAATGTAATTATTATATGCATAAACAAATCGTATTTGATTTCTTTGTGAAAAAGCAAAATAAAGATCATCTATCAACATTCATTTGTATTTGTTTCTTTTTCGGTTTGATTGAGTATGTTTATGAGATATAATGAAAAGATCAATAGATGGACTCATGACCCCAAAAACAACAATTCGCCAAGGTAAATGGCGACTTATTAACGGCTAGCATACGGCACTTAGAGACTACTATTGTGAAGGTTAGAAAACCTTTAAGAGGTTCCGTTCGAGGTATAGAACGCAACCAGTCTCAAGAATTTTTACAAAACAGTCATATCATCTGGCCCTTAATGCGATCTTTCATAGTCCAATTTTATTTATAGTAGGACTCTTGATAGCCTATATGACTGGATGTAATACATCAACAGAAGAAAGAATATATACAAAAAAGATTTTTTTTATAACTTACTGCTTTTTCATCTCCTTCTGACAATGAAAATTATTAGTAGAAATCATTACGAAAACAGATAATAATGTTTTCATAGCTGATAACCTAAATATAATCATTATAAATAGACAAACTCTATGAACAAAAAAGAGTTATGATATTGTGTTGCCAATCATTTCTGATCGTCTTTACAGAAAATATCTCTGGACGGGGCGACAATCGCTTGCAAAAAGACATCGTTAACGCATTTTGGTCAAATTTTAGACCAGTGCAGAGTCGTAACAGGTCCAAATCCCAAGTATCTATGCAAATGAGAATTACCTATTCAACCGGATATCTTCTATATTCCGAAAATGTGCATTTGTAATTTAAGAAATTTGTAATGTTCAAAGGCCAAAGCAAACAAAGATTACCAGTTGCATACCTTATGTGCCCGCCCGCTTAGCTCAGTAGGGAGAGCGTTGGTCTACGGATCGGGGGGTCGCGAGTTCGATCCCCGGACGGGGCGTATGTTCACCGTGACGATTTGATAAAAGACATTGTGTCTGAAAATATTCGTCCTCCACCTCTGATAATTCATGTGGGGAAGTTGGCAGTTACTTGCGGAGAACAGGTTTGTACTGGTGCAGATTCCAGGAACAGTGGTTAGGTTAACTGCCCGCCGTTGCATGACTGAAATACTGTTCAAAAACGGCGTTAAACCTAAAACAAACAAACAAAATCATACCTTATGTTCTTATAACAAAATAATGTACATCCAAATCTGTGTTAACGATATGATCAAAAAATATTATCTGAAGTTCTAGTACAGTAAGCAACTAGAACAGTGTAAACATTTATATCAATATCTCAATCTTATTTTCAAAGCATACGTTTTCTCTGATCGAATAAGTATCTCAGCAGCTAATTTCAGGCTGCTAGGTCGCTAGACTGCTAACATCAGGCTGCTAGGCCGCTAGACTGCTAACTTCAGGCTGCCAGGTCGCTAGACTGCTAACTTCAGGCTGCTAGGCCGCTAGACTGCTAACTTCAGGCTGCCAGGTCGCTAGACTGCTAACTTCAGGCTGCCAGGTCGCTAGACTGCTAACTTCAGGCTGCTAGGCCGATAGACTGCTAACTTCAGGCTGCCAGGTCGCTAGACTGCTAACTTCAGGCTGCTAGGCCGATAGACTGCTAACCAGGCTGCAAGGCCGCTAGACTGCTTACTTCAAGCTTCTACACCGCTAGACAGCCAACTTTACGCTGCTAGGCCGCTAGACTGCTAACTTCAGGCGGCCAGGTCGCTAGACTGCTAACTTCAGGCCGCTAGGCCGATAGACTGCTAACCAGGCTGCAAGGCCGCTAGACTGCTTAGTTCAAGCTTCTACACCGCTAGACAGCCAACTTTACGCTGCTAGGCCGCAAGGCTACTAACTTCAAGCTGCTCAAAACGTTATCATAAACAACGGAATATTCTACGCTATTCGATACTCTGGTTCCCGTAGAGCAAGGAAAAACGATATTCCATTTGTGGATTCATCTGAGAAGTTAAAACATAATTTAACTTTATTATATTGATTTCGATATCTTTGATTTTTTATTTGGTTAGGCTGAAAGGTTCACACATAGATGAACCCCACACTGATCAATATAAATCATGTGTATTTCAGCGTTGCAGTCAACTGGCGAATTAGATAACTGTAATTTTCAAAAAAAGAAACGGCGATAACTTTCTAGTCTCTACAAGAAACGTATGTGTGAGCACGTTTTTCTTTGTTACATTATTTCCAACACGATAATTAAAAGCAATTAACAAACATTTCTTTCTGAAATTTGTGGTGCGACGGGCAAAATCATTAAAAAATGAAAGCCCAACGCTTAAACATAATTTGAAAACATTTTTTCTGGTGTTCGTGTATATGTAAACACTGCCTTTTAAAGCACACATTTAACATAAAGCCTCTTCGGGGCTTCATGAAATATGTGCGTTTAAAGGCAGAATATACACATGCAAAGACACCCGAAAAAAATAATTTGATTCTAAATTTGCCATTGCTCTAGATTAATTCACAATGGCTTGCAACGCCCAGAAAACTATCTGATGGCAAGGTAAAGACAAAGACAGAAAAATGTTTGTAAGGGTGGTGACAATAGTTTGTACATGAAAAAAATATGTTTCTGGAAATAATCACGCAATAACAGTATGTAAAATTCAAGAATGACTGTACATATAACTAAATTAGGTAACATGTACTTTCCAAGACGGAAGATAACTGATATCTAAAGATGATATATTTCGTCTAACGTTGTTATTGTAATAGTTAATGACAGTGAAGTTAGTGCAGATACATGGATAACACTTTAAACATTTTTGAATCTTATTCGCTGTTTTTTAGTAGTTTAGGTCTCTAGAACACTAACACTTGTATTCGGACGGGTAAGAGTTTCTTCCTATTTTTTTAAATATTCAGTAAACACGTGAAAATTATTTTTATGTTTTATGATATAAAATGACCCAATCATTTACAAAATAAAAAAAAAAGCTTTGGGAGCATCAAATCCAACCTATAAATATTCAAACAGAAGGTAGAGTGATTTACATATTTACCAACAAAATGAATATCTGGATAAAGGGTGGGTGATATAACACAACGAACAAACAAACAAATTAACGTAATATATAATATTTAATATTGTTAGATATTCTGCCTAAATCTGTTTTAATATACTGCAACGCAGAAACATTTTTATTTTTAAGTAGTGTATATATACCTCTTTTTAGTTACCCGGTCATAACTACACCAAAAAAAAGACAAATGTTAATCCTATTTTTACTAGTTTAGGGGGAGTTACATATCTTAGTGTCTCTAACTTTGGTTTTATATGGCACTTATGTGCTCTTTTACTGATTCCAGGTTTAAGTGTGTTGTAGTCAGAGGACTTTAACCTTGGATTAACAGAAGTATACATGGTTAATGCTGTTAATAAGATAAGGGTTAATGACGAAAATGTATTTTAGCATTTTAAATATTAGTTTACCTATAGTGATATTGATTTACTGTATAAGTACAAACTGTGTCATTCATTTCATAGGTAATACTTTACTCTACGTACATACTATACATACACCCACACTATATCACACACACCACCACCACCACCACACCACAATATATCATACCATGCTACACTACATTCACAACACACACACCATATCACACACACACCACCACACCACAATACATAACACTATACTACACTACATCCACAACACACACACATCATACCACACACACAGCACCACCACCACCACCACCACCACACCACACCACACCACACCATAATACATCACATCACACCACACTACATTCACAAACACACACACACACACACACCATACCACACCACACCACAATACATTACACCATACCACACACATACAACATATACGCACACACAAACACACGTGCACGGACATGAAACACTCTCAGTTTTACATCATAAAAAAATAATATTTGCCAAAGGTTTTTTTATAATAGTTTTACTGTGATTTATCAATACTTTTATTTAAACATAGAAAGTTAAGTGTGTAACATTGTTTGGTATGAGATATATGTAGTCTCTTGTAATTCTATATAGAATGGCCATTTACCTGTATGATATGTGTTATTTTATATTTGTATGTTTGTATAAAATGTAAATGGATGAGACTATAATAAATGATCTAATCTAATCTTCTATAAAACGACACGTATTAGAAACAAGTTGAAACATATCATTTGAACGTTTATATGACTAGCAAACGTCAGCCTTTCACTACATGCAGGCCTGAGCAAGTAAACGAAGTATGTTTGTCGATTGTGAAAAAAAAATCCGTATGGATATAGATCTATTTTAATATATAATTTTACATCCTTTTTAATATTTGCATTTTTACAATATCAACTAGAAAGAAGTCAATGTTTCATTCAACCTTACATTTTACTCCGTTTCAGAAATTACGATAAGAAGCATAGAAAGGCGTATGGAAGGGAGACGTGAATTGTATCGCCTCATACGAGATGACGAAAATCCAATGGTGGATGGAATTAAAGCTAAACGTCCCCTGTCATATAAAACACCATTGAGGCATATTCGTTATGGAACTCGTTGTGATTCGCAATGGATTTCAACTTCCAGATATTTCTCCCATGTTGAAAATTTTATAAAGCTGAAAAGAAATAAAAAAGAAGAAAACTTTTGCTAGGTGTAAAATTGTTGCGATAGATGAACATAAACTGCATAGGTACGCTGAGAGATGTCAGTATGAAATTCAAAAATATTTTGGGATATCTAGTTCGTCAAATAGTGCATTACCGATGCATTTAAACAACTTTGAACGTCGGTTTATACTTGAGAGAACAGGGGAGATTTTAGACTTTACTGAACAATATGTTATGGATCAACATATCC